>NC_039368.1:97747855-97789038 GCF_003573695.1 Papaver somniferum
GGGAGGTTGTAGAAATTCCTCAATTCTTTACAACTCATCAATAAAGGTTGTAAACACGGTTGTCGTTTCATTGTATACCACTCTGCCAACTATTGTGTATACACCCTTCCCCAACTCCTACTTTAGTATTATAACATACTCAACTCTTACTCAACTCTTTTTTCACAACCATAGGTTCGTGTAGCAGAAAAAGATATCACAACTATTGTTTGTGTAGTATAATTTCATTTTCACAACACTACTAATATGTAGCAGAAGTATATGATACAACAATTGTTTATGTAATGTAACTTTATTTTCACAACCCATAGATTGGTTATAGTTAGCTTGTTTCACGACCAATGCACTATGTAGAAAGAATATGTATCACTATTCTTGTTTGTGTAGTACAACCTTATTTTCACAACAAATATTATGTGTAGCAGAAAAATATATCACAATTATTGTTTGTGTAGTATAATTTCATTTTCACAAAACTATTAATATGTAGTAGAAGTTTGTGATACAACAATTGTTTATGTAATGTAGCTTTATTTTCACAACCCCTAGATTTGGTAATAGTTAGCTTGTTTCATGACCAATGCACTATGTAGCAAGAATATGTATCACTATTCTTGTTTGTGTAGTACAAGCTTATTTTCACAACCAATAGTATGTGTAGCAGAAATATGTATCACAATTCTTGTTTGTGTAGTGTAATTTTATTTTGACAACACATAGTTTGGTTATAATTCAATTATTTCACAACCAATACTCTGTGTAGCAGAAAATTGTATCACTATGCTTGTGTATGTAGTGTGAGGCTTGTTTCACAGCCTCTTTTAGGAGTTGTGATTCATTTACATTTTATAAAAAGAATATATATATAAATTTGATTCTGATTCACCGGAAAATATATAAATTGGCTTCATTCAATTAAAATGTAACAACATTCAAACACTTGAACCTGCTGATAACACATTCTCACAGCCACCAAAAAATAACATCATTGTTTTAAACTGATAAGTGCACCAAAAAAAGAACAACATTGTTTTAAGCTGATAAGAGAAACAAAAAAAGAACAAGATTGTTTTATGAACACTCCCCAAACACTCCCCAAACATAATAACAAGTCAGATTGCAGGCAATATGAGATCCTTGGACCATGTGGTATAAGTTCCTACAACGTTGAATAGAGTCTTGAACTCGCCGCTTTGCTTGTAGAGAATGGCATCATCAACAATAGATGTAGTGACAGTTACCTTGTAAGCTGCAAAACCTATTGGTTCTCCATGGCACTTCATCTTTGGATCTGTTTCAGCAATAACCGCGTCAGCAACAACCTCATTCTCATTGTACCAACTGAGCAACCTGCAAGCTTTACCCTTCTCTAGCACTCCCCCTGCCATTGGTCTGCTGATTGGACTGTCATTTTCATGGTGGGGAACATTCATGCTAGTGCTACCAACAACATTGCTAGCATTTCCAGACTGCAGGATAAACACAACAGCAACATAAGAAATTGGCATAATGCAAAGAAATAAATTTGAACTGGCGATGTGCAGCTGTACAAACATATATAAACACACTGACCTTTGGACTGACGTTGTGCAAGTGTGAGGCACCATGGCAGACACAACTCGACGTCTTTTCCTATACCAACACCAAACCGGCAGTATTAGAGGCAAGTTTCATTCATCAACAACAAAAAAAAAAACTAAATGCATGAATGAGTACGTTCTCACCTCTAACAGTGCAAGTCTCTCGTTCACATCCTTCATATTGTCCCGACACTTTTTGATGATCTTCTTATAATGGGCCTTGACAGCCATTTTTGTCTTTGTCGCTCCATACCTAATTCCTCTCAGTCTCCCTGGTTTGTCGTCACCAAGAGCTTTGGCAAGAAGATCATCTGTCACAGATGATACAACATCAGCACCATGCTCTTCTGCTGCTCTTTGATTCTTTTCCTGTAATTGTGTATATCTAACCCGACTAGTCACATATTTGCATCACTGAAAGATACATAAACCAGAGAAAGAAACAAAGAAATAACATAAAGAAGAGTTGAGTTCTCACCAAAGCCTCCACAACACCCGGATTAGGTTCCTTTCATTCCTTCTGTTTGTGACCCGTTGTCCAAACTTCGACTCTATCAATTTGTTCTTGTGTTTTCCGTTCCTTTTGCTGTAAACAATACAATAATCCAGCTAGTTAACATATGAACAATTTGAATACAGTGAACATATAATGAACATTGGAATAAAAATACATAACATACCATCTTAGCCTCGAGTCTCGCCCAACCTAGTCTACTGATAGTGTGTGGAGTGGTGTATTTCTTCCTGATTTGTTGCATCCAGAATCTTTTTGTCTGATAAAGTACGGAACGTCGTTAAATAACAAGACATCACCAAGAACAGTGAACGTCCAAGGGTTTAACGCAAAAAAAAATAATTTATTGTGATATAAACACTTACTCTGAATTCCTCCGAGCAAACATGTTTCACGAACTCTTCCCACTCATTGACAGTGCTATTATCTGGTTTCAGTGCTGCCAGCTTCTTCTCTCTTTCTTCTTTCTCTAGCTCATCTAAGGCGAGTATCTTCCCGAATTTCCTTGACCTAGCCTCTTTAAGATAACATCCCATCTTCCCAACATAGTAATCTTTATAAAACTCATTGACAACAAACCTTTGCTGCAAATACAAGAAAAAGAGTTAAAAGAGTTATAGAGAGAATGTGTAAATCTTCTTGATACATTATATAAGTAAAAGAGTTTGAAATTTGAAGAGTTAAGAAATTACCTGGACAACCGCCCATATGTTATCTTTGGCTTCTTTAGGGACACGTCTCCAATCCCTGTGTTTTAGTGCGATGTTTCTCCTAACCATAACTCCCAACACACTTGCAAGCTGCACCGAAGGATCACCAATGGGATGATCCTTATTGTTAAAGCTAACAACTTCCTTTCCATTCTTACCATTTGTTAGCCCTAGTGCACTCATCCTTGTTGGGCCACGTGGAACGTACTTTCTTTTCGGTTTTGCCTGCAAAACCCAAGTGTTTTTGCAGTTATTAAGCAAAAGAGTTAAGGATGGAAAAACTAACATAAAGATACAAATGAAAATCTTGGACATACAGTCATACCTGAGCTTCTGTTTCATTTTCATTTTCCACGCCATGGTCCTCGCCATCGTTCTCATTTTCCTCATCCTCATTTTCCTCATCCTCATTTTCCACGTTCTCATTTTCCACCTCTTCATTTCCCTTCTCTTCTTGTTCATCATCTTCATCTTCTTCGTCTTCGCTGTCTTGAAGATCTGAGAAAGTATCATTCACATTCCTGACTTGCACATTTGGACATGGCCCTGTGTACAATCTCCGCTTTGCATATTTCTGCTTCTTAACAACTTCACTAGAGGGTGCAACTTGAGATGCTCCTGATGTGGACTGTAATGGTTGAGATTGTTCTGGTTCAAATGAGCTTTTCCTTTTCCTAAGTGATGATCGTGTTGGAGTTGTCTTTTCAGCGACTGGTTCAACTTCACTTTTAGTTTTCCGAGCCGATGATCGTGTTGGAGTAGTCTTTTCAGCATCATGTGGTTCCTCTGAACTATTCTGAGATGTCTTTTCAGCATTATGAGGTTCCTCAGGAGTGTTCTTGAACCTAGGGGATGATCTTCTTGGACTCTTTCCGCTATCAGGATGCTCTGAACTCTTCTTCTTCTTCTTCTTAGGAGTTTGTTTGGCAGGAGACTTTTTACTCTGGTCTTTCAAATTGGTCTGCAAAATAAATTAAGCTAGGTTAATCAAAAGGAGATAATGGTCAACAAAATTATTGATACAAGTAAAAAGAAACTGAATCATATGAGATTTGTTACTACCTTGAAAGGAGACACACAGACGATTTTTGCCTGCTTGTTTACTACCTTTTTAGGAGTTGGGACCGACTTGTTGCTCTTTGCTTCTTTGATAACCTGTAACATAAAGTAAAGTAAGTTAATCAGAAAGAGAGAAAGAACATCATTTACACTAAATGCATAAATTGAACTATAAGATATATAAGTCTATACCTTTTTGTTTACTATTGCAGACAAATTGGTCTTCATCTTCTTCCACACGTACGCAGCTACTATAAAAACAAAACCAAAAAGTCGGAACTGCAAACATTGACAATAGTCTACAAATTAAAATAGTTATCATGTTACAAACAATATTGACAATAGTCTACAAATTAAAATAAGAAAGAAACCTATAACCACCAAGCAACCGACACCTGCTGGTTGGAATACAAAATCCCTGCGCAATTCTCAGTTGAGTGTGATCCAGGGGTTCAATAATCCACCCAGCAGGTATTACGGATTCACTTGATAGCTATCATGTTTTTAAGAATATTAACCCTAAAGCATTCCACATGTGAATCAAACTTAAAAAATCAAACTATCATGTTAATAATATGAACCCTAAAGCAATCCACATATGAATCAAACTTAAAAAAAAATCATGTTACAAATCAAACTTCAAATAACCACCAAGCAACTGACAATCGTTGGTTGGAATACCGAAGCCCTGCGCAATTCTCAGTTGAGAATGAGCCAGGAGTTCGGTACTCCCACCAACGGCAATTACAGATTCATTTGATGGCTAGTCATATTGCGAAAAATTGTATTACATGTTACTGAAAGCTTAACAGACATGGCTATATATAGGTAACATGTTAAAAACAAGTCATTCTTAAAATGTTCTAGTGCACTTGATCTATCATGTTAAAAACAAAATCAATCAACACCCAAGAAAAATCTGATCATATGAATGAATAAATCAAAATCAAAAACTAATAATTAAGACAATGCAATTATGCACCATGAAATCAAACAGAAAATGAAAAACAAAAAAACAAAAAAACAAAAAAACAAAAAACAAAAAACAAAAAAAAACTAGATGCAGAAACTATTGCATGTCAACAATTTTAATTTCCGTAAATAACTCTAACTCCAAATCAATACACATATGAATCTGTTCATCAAAAATTAAACTCTAAGCCGATTTACATATGAATCGGTTCGGTAAAAAACCCTAACTCGGCTAAAAAAAATCAAACCCTAATCATAAAATAACTCTAAATCAAACACAAAGAGAATATCAAATTCGAAATCAAACTCGAAATCAAAAAAACATATGAATCGGTCCAAAAAAACCGTAACTCGGCTCAAAAAAAAACCTAATCAGGAAATAACCCTTAATCTAAATCTACATCAAATGAAAAACCCTAAGTCTAACTCTAAATCAAACATTTCCAATCAAAAAAATGAAACAGAAAATGAAAGATAAAACCCTAAGGTGAGATTTATACCTGAGTTGACGCTGAGAAATATGAACTCTTCTTCTATGAAGTTGGGGTTTGTTTTCTGAGTTTGAGGTGAAATTTGAGGTGAAGTTTGAGGTGAACGATGGAGAGACGGAGATTTGTTTTCTAAGTTGCAGAGCAAGAGTTGCAGAGACGGAGAGAACGAGAAAGAGAAAGAGAAAGAGAAAGAAAATGAGTTGGGGTTTGTTTTGGTCTATGGTCAAAATTATTCTCATTAGGGGCTGTTTGGGTGGGAAACCAAATTTGGTTCGAATTTTAGAAGAATGTGCCCAAATTTAGGCGGGTCGTTTGGGTGGGAAAAACACAATCCGCATGGTCTTTTTCTTAGCCGTTAGATCAAAATTTGGACGATCCCATTGGTTTGAACAAAGCATACGGATTGACAAAGAAAACACAAAATTTGGTAAACCAAACAAGGCTTCCCACCGTTAGATTGGCTTGTGATTTAATTTCCTTAAATTTGGTTCGTTGGATTACAAACAATTATAATAAAACCATTTGAAAGGTATAAACTCTAAACCCTAGACGCGCACGAATTCGTCAAGTTCGAGAAGTGAACTTGTTCCGAGATCGAAAACTGGCCATGAGATAACTACTACGAGACTCGAACTTCCCGAGAACGATGGATCTTTAGCAGTTTACGGGTAAGATTCCATGAGAATATTCTCATAAACCCTAAACACACACGAATTCGTCAACTTCGAGAAGTGAACTTGTTCCGAGATCGAAAACTGGCCATGAGATAACTACTATGAGACTGCAACTTCGCATGAACGATGGATCTTTAGCAGTTTACGGGTAAAATTCCATGAGAATATTCTCATAAAGCCTAAACACGCACAAATTCGTCAAGTTCGAGAAGTGAACTTTGTAGGATCAGAATCTCGCAACAATGATGTCTCAGCGAAATTATGAATGGTACAACACAATAGCGTCGCAGAACAAATTCAGAAACGACGTCAGCAAGGATCATGAGAAAGATGTGATAGTCCTGCGAAAATTAGAAAGCTTGCGAAATTAACATTTGTAAGGTTGCGAGAATGTCACAAACCATATCCGAAAATAAAGGACATATTAGCTGTCATCCACTATGTATTTCCTTATAAATAGTCATCCGAGTTGTAAAGTAGGGGGAGATCTTTTTTGAGGTAAGAAACAAGTAAATAGGAGAGAGAAAGTTCATAGCAGAGATCATTCTTGACTTCTTTGTTTTCCTTGTAAGAACATTCAGAAATTAATCAATAAAATTAAGTGTGTAAACCTAAAAATGAGCTAATCAACAATAAAATCATATGAGGGGTGTAGTGTAGGATTTCCTGCAACTACATAATGGCGCTAGAAACAGGGAGATTGAAGATCGAAAGTTGAAGATTGTTGATTGAGAATATTCAAATCAAGAAAGTGATTAAACAAATCAGTGAATCAGTTAGAGGAAAGATGAATAGAATTAATGAAAATGGCAAAAAATTGGAGTGTAATATGATAACAAAAAGCTTGATTAATGAATTCCATGAAAACATCAAAGGAAGAATACATAAACGAAATTTTGAAGGAAAGAAAATTATGGCGGTGGAAAAAACATCACCCTTGAAAGATTGGGAAAAGCAAAGAATTGCGCTCATGGCGGAAGAAATTCCAAAAGAAAATTTGAACCATACATCTACGTTGGTCATCACAGTGCCTATTACACGAAAAGAGAAGGAGACAACAATAAAATCCACAGGAGAATGGATGTTGAACAGAACTTTAATTGATACAGGAGTTCAGTTGATATAATATTTTATCATGCATTCCAGGGAATGGGATTTAAAGACGAAGAAATGTCCAGTTCAACATATTTTGTTCACGGCTTTGGAAAATCCACAACAAAACCTAAAGGAGAAATAGTGGTACAAATTCCACTTGGAGAAATCGAAACACATGTGAAATTGTGCGTGGTGGATATGAAATCGCCATATAATATGTTATTAGGAAGATCATGGATACATGCGATAAAAGCTGTGGTATCAACGTTGCATCAATGTATTAAATTCCCCACTCCAAGTGGAATAGGTGAAATCAGAGGAGATGTTAACAATGCGAAATTATGTCATCAAAGTGAAGTAAGACATTACGAAGGACAAGCAAAAAAGAAACAATTTCGCAGAAAATTGGTAAAGGAAGCAAAGAAGGAAGAACAATTTAGAGTATATATGATAAGGGCAAAAGAAGGCAAAGGAATACCCAGCGAAATTTCGGAAGAAGGGGAAGGACCCATGAAAGTAATAAAAGAACCCACACCAATGGGAGAACCTAAACCCAGTTACACTGCCGCAGAACCAACAAAAGAAATAAACGTTGGGACTATAGAGGAGCCTCTGATGTTGAGAATTGGAACCAAAATGGATATAGAAGAAGAAGAAAGAAATGTTAACTTGTTGCGAGAATATAAAGATATTTTCGCAGGAAACATGGATGAGATACCAGGAATAGATCCATCAATTGCATGCCACAAATTGGATATTAACAAAAATGTGGGACCATTTAAACATGGAATAAGAAAAATTGTAACAACTTACCATTCCCAAATAGAAGAAGAATTAAAGAAAATGCTTGAGGCAGGAATTATAAGAGAAGATAAGTACCCAGAATGGATAGCGAATATGGTCATTGTCCCAAAGAAAAACAAAGGAATCAGGATTTGCATAGATTTCACTGATTTAAACAAAGCTTACCCCAATGATAGTTTTCTGTTACCAGATATTCCTCAAATGATGGAATCCGCAGCGGGAAATGATAGGGTATCATCTTTAGATGGGTACAAAGGTTATAACCAAATCCCTCTCGCTGAAGAAGATCAAGAACATACTGCTTTATTTGCCCCTAGAGGTTTATATTGTTACACGAAAATGCCATTTGGTTTGCGAAACGCGGGAGCGACATATCAAAGAATGGTAGAGAAGGTGTTCGCAAAATGGATACATAAAACATTAGAAGTATATGTGGACGACATGTTAGTGAAAAGTAAAGAAGCTAAAGACCATGTACAAGACTTGAGGGAGATTTTTGCACAAATGCGGCAGTATAACATTAAATTGAATCCTGAGAAGTGTACTATTGGAGTTGCATTAGGAAAAAATTTAGGCCACATTGTATCAAAGGAAGGAATACAGATTGATACAGAAAAAGTGCAAGCAGTTCGTGACATGCCAACACCAGCGACAATAAAAGATGTACAAAAATTGAATGGGCTTCTAGCTTCGCTGGGGAGATTCATTTCGCGATCATCAGATAAATACAAATATTTTTTCGATATACTCAAGAAGGGTGCAAAATTTAAATGGAGTGACGAATGTGAAAAGGCTTTTCAAGGAATCAAAGAACATCTTATGAATACAACTATTTTACAAAAGGCAGAGCCAGGAGAAGAATTATTGATTTACCTTGCGACAACGTCGCATGCATTAAGTGCTGTGTTATTGCGAGTAGACGCATGAGTGGAGAAACCCATTTATTACATTAGAAAAACTTTTAATACCGCAGAGAAGAATTACTCAAAGATTGAAAAGTTAATCTTAGCATTAGTTTTTGCATCATTTAAGCTCCGCATATACTTTCAAGCACACAAGATAAAGGTATTAACAAAAGTACCAATCAAATCAGTGATGAAGAATTCTAAAAGATCAGGAAGGGTGGAGAGATGGAATGCACAAGTAGGCCATTTTGATATTAAATATGAAGTTTTGTCTTCACCAAAATCACAAGTTTTTGCGGATTTCTTGGCAGAATTTCCTTTAGAAGAAGATGAAGCAGTAGAAGAAATGATGGATGTAGAAGAAGAACATGGAGATCCAAAAGATTTATTAACAGAACCAAATAGATGGGAAATATTGGTAGATGGATCATCAAATGGAGAAGGAAATGGAGTTGGAATTGTTTTAATTTCGCCAGAAGGAATAAAGATGGCTTTTTCATTCAGATTGGAATTTGCATCCACTAATAATGAAACAGAATATGAAGCTGTGATACATGCATTAAAATTCTCAATAGAAATGAAACTAGAAAATGCCAGGATCACTAGTGATTCGCAGCTAGTTATTCTCCAAATAAAAGGAGAGTATACTACAAATGAACCGTCCCTGAAGAAATACAAAAAGCTGGTTGAAGAATTGTCAGCGAAAATCCCAAAAATAAAATGGAGGCACATTTCAAGAAAGGATAATAGACTCGCAGATGCTTTTGCTTTCATCTCAAGCATGTTGACAGATCCAACTGCGAGATGCATAAAAATACAAACACTTTTGTCACCATCAATCAATAAAGAAGAGGAAGATGTGGATGTGATGGTCATAGATAATGAAAAAGAAGAACAAATAAATAATGTCGCAGACTGGAGAATGGAACTTCATGCATATTTGGCGAAAGGAGAAACACCAAGAAATAGATTAGAAACACACAAGTTAAAAAGCCGAGCAACAAATTATGAATTAAGAGATGGGTTGTTATACCGAAAATCCTTTAGTGGACCATCACTCAGATGTTTGACACGAGAGGAAGGAGAAAAGGTGCTGAACATGTTACATAGTGGAGATGCTGGCAATCATAGTGGAGGAAGATCTTTGGCACGTAGAGCAAAAATGCAAGGTTATTACTGGACATACATGCATGAAGATGCAAAACAAATATCAAGACGTTGCGAAGATTGTCAGCGGCATGGAAAGAAGATACATGCACCAGGAGCACCATTGTCATTTTCAACCAGTGTGTGGCCCTTTGGAAAATGGGGCTTAGACATTGTGGGGCCATTTTTACCAGGAACTGGACAAAGAATATACTTAATAGTCGCAAGAGATTATTTCACAAAATGGACAGAAGTGAAGGCAGTACAACATATTCGCGACAAAGATATCTTTACATTCATATTCGAAAATATCATTTGCAGATTTGGAATTCCTGCACAGTTGGTATATGATAATGGGAAACAGTTTGAGGGGCAAAACATAGAAATGTTACTTAATGCATTCAAGATAAAGTGTGAAAAGTCAACTCATTTGTATCCACAAGCTAATGAGCAAGTAGAAGCGACAAATAAAACAATGCAGACATATTAAAGAAGAAATTGGAAGGACATCACAGAGCATGGTGCGAACAAGTACATAATGCAGTATGGGCTTATAACACTACTAGAAGAGAAGCTACTGGAATGTCACCTTTTTGTTCAACATATGGAGTTGAAGCGGTATTACCAACAGAAGTTGTTATTCCGACAACAAAAAGAGAAGCTTGGGAGAAAAATCTTAGTGCGGGCTTAATTTTAAATAAACTTGATGAATTAGAAGAAAGAATAGAAAAAGCTTTACAACATATGGAGAGTTATCAGCGAAGATTAGCTCGAGAATATAATAAACGTGTCAAAATACGCGAATTTCAACCAGGAGATTTAGTTCTGCGAGAAACACCAATATATCAGCGAGAAAATGGTGGAAAATTAGCGAAAAAATGGGATGGACCTTACATCATTAAGGAGATAGTTCGAACATGAGCTTATAGATTAATGGACCCAGAAGGAAGAGATGTTGGTCATAGATTAGACAGACCATGGAACAGATTGTACTTAAAAAGATATTATCCGTAAGAAGCTTTGAGAAGTTATGAATTGTGAAAGAATAATTGCAGGATTATTCATGACAAAACAAGATCATGATGTGCGAAATTTTCACAGAGAACAATGACATAAAAGAAAGGGGAGAACCTTTATGGCGTACACCCTAGTTCGCGAATAAAATTTCGCAAGAGGAAAATGTAAGACCTAAAGTACGTCATATTAGGGGGTACCTGTTACATGGCTCAGGGAGAGGCTATACCGCCACCGGAACCTGAGTCATGGAGATTTGGGGTCAATAAAGCCCATCCGGGAGAGGCACCTTGGATTCTCAACTTGAGCATATGACTTGGGTTGGGAGACTAAGGTAATAAGGACTCTCCCAAGGAGTGCAGATCTGATCAAGGCGCCGAGGTACACGGTTGAGTCAAGAGTGCCGAGGGCGTTTGAAGCGTCCTTTCCATTCTTGACAAGTCTTGGCTTATACTGCACTTGGCCTGAAGAAAACCCCACTTAGGGTGCAGTCTCGTAACCATAAGCCCTGTAGGTAAAAGGGATAAGAGGTTGCGAAAACAACTGGTTGTTGTTAAGACTGGATGAGAGGAGATAACCTTGTATAATACAAGTACGCCTCCTTGAAGGGGCAACCAGGGGGAGATAAGGGCGGCACCCTCCATTAGGAAGCTGATAAGTGTCTTAAGACGCAAATGTCATGAGGCTTTTTATTCGCAAGGATATTAAGGCTTGTCATGTTTGTGCAACAATCCTGAAGAGGCAATATTACAAAAGAAAAGGATAAGACGAGATCAATGGGTTTTCACATGAAAGTGCGAAGACGTCCTGCGATTTCGTCGCAAGATGGCAATGTCATGAGGCTTTATTTTCGCAAGAATATTTAGGCCTGTCATATTGTCGCAAAATTCCTGAAGAGGCCATAATACAAAAGAAAAAGGTTAAGACAAGATCAATGGGTTTTTGTATGAAAGTGCAAAGGACGTCTTGCGATTTTGTCGCAATGACAAGAGATGGCATAATAAGACCTTTAATTAGGAAGGCAAAATAAGACCATATGATAAAACAAATTAATTATAAGCATTCATAACAGATTATTTTTTGCAAGAAAGATAATGAGAGGCAAGTATGGGAATCGATACACAAGAAGCATTATCTTTCTTATCAACAAAATATTAAAAGAAAAAGTTGACTCCAAAGTCGATTGAAAAATGTAACTCTCAAAAGTGATAAAAATAAGACAGTTCAAGAAAACAAAGCTAGATAAGAAGCTCAAGCTTCAATATCAATGTCAGTAGCAGGAGATGACAGAAATTCTTCGCCAACATTCTCGCAAGCTTCTCCTTCATTTCGGCTTTGATCTTCGCCATGACTAGCATCTTGATTATCGCCAGCAACTACTTCTTTAGGAGAAATTTATTTCTCATTCTGATTAACACCAGCAGATACTTCTTTAGAAGGAACCTCTTCTTCATCTTCCAGGAAATTATCCTCTGTACCGCTTTCGTAATCATAATCACTATCAGCAGGACGAGGAACTTCGTCATCATCTACTTCTAAAGGATCAATTGATGTAGGAGGAAGAGAGTTGGACAATAAAATGTCATTTACAAGGACTTCAGCCCGGAGATGAACTTGGCGAAGAAGTGCTCTTTGATGATTCCTATCTTGAATATCCTTAAAATAAGCAAGATAATCAAGTCTTCTTTCTGCCCGGTCGCGAGAACCAGTAAGGGTAGAGACGAGCAATGCATTCTCTTTGAGAATTTTAGCATATTTAGCCTCCAGATAAGAAATAGAAGAATGAAGATTCTTCTCAGACTCTGCGAAAAATAGAATACAAAATTTTATTAAGATAAGGAATTCATAGAGATATGACAAATGAAGGATAATTAAGGCAGTCAAACTATTATGACTACCTTCCTTTTGCGAAATAAGGTATTGAATCAAGGATAAACAACTATTCTCCCAATGGTCCATTATGTCATCAAATTTATCTCCAATTAAACCTTTAAGTCGAGACTGAATATTTTTCTCTTTAGAAATAAGAAAAGCATTCTTCTTCGCAAGAGAAGAATAAGATTCTTCTAATTTGGAATATTGTTCTTTAAGCTGATTTGCCTTCACACTTAAAGCTATTCTACCTTGAATAAGTGTATCTCTTTCAGCGATAGATGATTCTGTTACTTCTTTAAGTTCATTTCTCAAAGAGCGAAGAGATTGCTCTTGGTAAGCACATACTTTTTGGAGAATACTAAGTTGTTGCGAAGATATCGCCATCTTGTTTAAATAAGTTCGCTTCTCTTGAGATAAGGTTTTATTCTCATCTGATAAAGTTTTCATCCCTAAATTAGCTTTAGTTAAAGAATGAGAAAGATGAGATACTTCATTACTTAATAGATCTTGTCTTTGAACTAATTGGGTATTTTCATTGGTAAGATTATTTATCTGATCAAGAGAATATGAATAGAGGTTATCTAATTGGTTATATTTACCCATCAAGACTTCTTTATCAACACGGGCTTCTTCAACAGCAGATTCAAATTGATATCTCTCCATTATTCGTTTCTGATTTAATGCTTAACACGCGAAAGAGGGATTTAAAGGATAATTAAACATGGGAAGGATAAAACCATCGAAAAGGCAAATTAAAGACATAGATAAGGAAATCATACCTTTTAATTCATCATTCTTCTTGCGAAGATTGTCACGATCCAGCAAAACATTTTGAAGCTTCTGGTTTTCAAGACGAAGAGCATTATACTCTTTTTCTAAAGCTGTCTGCGAAGCAACTCTGCCAGAACCCAAATGCTTGCTCAGAATTTCGCAAACATTGGACTTGGTGGGATCAGTAGAAAACTTCTTGCCATCATCCAGAATCTCAGATAAAACTTTGAAAGCAATATATATCCCTTCCACATTTTCTTTCGACAGAGGGAGAGACTTGGGTAAAGAACTGGTAGAGACAGAAGGTTGAGAAACATTCTCAATGGGGAGAGAAGAGGTTTCATTCGCAGAAGGATCCACAGGGGGAATTTCAATCATATAAAGGTCAACTGAAGAAATGAAATCAGAGGCAGCATTTTCACGAATTGGAGATAAAGGTTTATCTTGCGAAGATGTCGCAGGAGATTTGGAAGAAATGATTAGGTGGAAGGGAACAGAGGTTGGAACAGTTTTAAGGTGGCGAGATTTCTTGTGAGGTTTATGAAGATCTTTATCACCCTGCAAATTACAATCCAGATAAGAAACAGAGGCAAAAATATTGTTATTAGAAAAAGATAGTGTTTCTTACTACCTTCTCATTCGCAGACTTTCTTTTATGTGCGACAACCTTATGCTGTGATCTGGGATTGTTAGGGTTCTGAACTGTAAATTTAGTGTTGGATCCGCTTTTGCTGAAATAACAAGAGTATGGGAACAACATCAAATAAGGCAATATACAAAATTAATTTCAAATATATCAATTTCAGCAAAACTCATAAGGAAGAAAAGAGAATACTAACCTTGATGAATCCATGAAAAATGATAGCAGGGAGATTGTCTCGAAGAAGATCACGAACTATGAAGATCTAATATGAAGATGAAGGAGAACTTAAAAAGATTGAAGAGGAAAGAAGAAAAGTTGCAATAATGGAAATTGCAGAAGAATTATGAAGTTGCAGAGAGAATAAAAAGAAAGAAGAAGAGAATAAAAAGAAAGAAGAAGTGAATGAAAAGGAATATATATATAGAGGAAAATTTTCCTCGAGAAAATAAACACGGTTAATACGGAAAGATATAAGCGGTTTAAAACTAACGGTTACGGGTAAGATTCCATGAGAATATTCTCATAAACCCTAAACACGCACGAATTCGTCAACTTCGAGAAGTGAACTTGTTCCGAGATCGAAAACTGGCCATGAGATAACTACTACGAGACTCGAACTTCACGAGAACGATGGATCTTTAGCAGTTTACGGGTAATATTCCATGAGAATATTCTCATAAACCCTAAACACGCACGAATTCGTCAACTTCGAGAAGTGAACTTGTTCCGAGATCGAAAACTGGCCATGAGATAACTACTATGAGACTGCAACTTCGCATGAACGATGGATCTTTAGCAGTTTACGGGTAAAATTCCATGAGAATATTCTCATACAGCCTAAACACGCACAAATTCGTCAAGTTCGAGAAGTGAACTTTGTAGGATCAGAACCTCGCAACAATGATGTCTCAGCGAAATTATGAATGGTACAACACAATAGCGTCGCAGAACAATTTCAGAAACGACGTCAGCAAGGATCATGAGAAAGATGTGATAGTCCTGCGAAAATTAGAAAGCTTGCGAAATTAACATTTGTAAGGTTGCGAGAATGTCGCAAACCATATCCGAAAATAAAGGACAGATTAGCTGTCATCCACTATGTATTTCCTTATAAATAGTCATCCGAGTTGTAAAATAGGGGGAGATCTTTTTTGAGGTAAGAAACAAGTAAATAGGAGAGAGAAAGTTCATAGCAGAGATCATTCTTGACTTCTTTGTTTTCCTTGTAAGAACATTCAAAAATTAATCAATAAAATTAAGAGTGTAAACCTAAAAATGAGCTAATCAACAATGAAATCATATGAGGGGTGTAATGTAGAATTTCCTGCAACTACAAACTTGTTCCGAGATCGAAAACTGTCCATGAGATAACTACTACGAGACTCGAACTTCCCGAGAACGATGGATCTTTAGCAGTTTACAGGTAAGATTCCATGAGAATATAATCATAAACCCTAAACACGCACGAATTTGTCAACTTCGAGAAGTGAACTTGTTCCGAGATCGAAAACTGGCCATGAGATAAATACTATGAGACTGCAACTTCGCATGAACGATGGATCTTTAGCAGTTTACGGGTAAGATTCCATGAAAATATTCTCATAAACCCTAAACACGCACGAATTCGTCAACTTCGAGAAGTGAACTTGTTCCGAGATTAACAGAAGTGAAAAAATTTAGCAGAAGTGAAAAACTTAGCAGAAGTGAAAAAATTAACAGAAGTGATTTTTTTTATCAGAAGTGAAAAAGTTTAGCAGGACGAAAAAAACCCCTACGACGACTATTTCTAAGAGTTGTGAAAGGGCCATGAGAAAAAAATTAGTGCATCACAACTTCCATTTCAATCTCTAGTCGTCCATTGTTTTTATTTATTTTTTCCTTTTTATCATTTTCTTTTTTTCCTTAAACTCCTCCACCCCTTCTTTTATTTTTCTTATCTTATCTTCTTTTATGTTTCTTCTAACCACAAAAAACACCTCCTCCATCTGCCGAAACACCATCAATCAAACCACCATCACTCAACATCATCAACAGATCGAGGAAACATATCGAGTTTCTTAACGTTTTCATCAACATATCGTTTCTTTCTTCATCAACAAATAGAGTTTCCTAAGCTCTGTTAACATCATCAACAGATCGAGCTTGTTCATCAACAGATCGAGCTTCTTAAGCTCTGTTAATACCTTCTCGATCTGTTTCACGGGTCTGTAACTGATTTCTTTAATATTTTTTATAATTGTTTCATCTTAATTTGCATTAAATTTAGGGTTTGTTGTATGGGTTGCATTAAATTCGTTTTTCAATCATTGCATTTAATTCGATTGATGATTTTATAGCATTAAATTTTGATGATTGACTTGGATTAAATTTTTAGGGTTTCATTTAATTTCAATCATTTCAAACAGTTGCATTAATTTTTTTTGGGTTCTTCGAAATTGATGCATTCAATTCTGCAAATGGTTGAAATAATTTTTTTTGGGTTGTTTGATTTTTGCAGATTGAGCCAACTGTATAGGGTAGCTAACGGATGGTATGTATGCACTAGTTATTGGCTTGTTGTTTGACTTGTTCTGTGAATGATAGAGTTTTGAACCTTTAGCACTTTATATATGTTTTAATATGAGAATATTTTTCATTCACAGTGGCAAGGGAATAGAGATTCATAACTGTAAAATGATGAATAAAGATTGGGTTCGTTGGCCAAGGTAAAGCCAAGTCATAACTGTCTCTACAGGGTCATGGCTTGTAGATGCATTTTTTACATTTGATGTGTATGTCTCATAATGAGATTAATTGATCTTAGTGAGATCTAACCATTGGAGTTTTAATGTAGGGGAAGTTCCATACCAGGATGCAGTAAAGAAGTTCGTAGAGTTGGCCCATGAGAAACTTGGAAATCCTTCTAAGTTTAGTTTTCCTTGTGTGGATTGTAAGAATCTTGCTTCACCACTTCCTCCTGGTACAATACATACGCACTTGCTAAAACGGGGTATGGATCCTACTTACACCGAGTGGGTTCTTCACGGGGAGAAGGTTAGCAATTTTAATAATGTTCGTGAAGAGGGAGCAACACGTCAACGTACTTTCTACCAGATGTGGACATATGCTAATGTTGAAGGCGATGTCGAACCAGGGCAAGGGGTTTGTGAACCTAGGCAGGATGAAGGGTTGCCAAACCACGACGAAGGGTTGCTGAACGAGATTGAAGAGGTTGACTTCCCTTTATACCCTGGTTGTACTACACACACGAAGCTATCTATGACTACTGAGTTGTATAGGTAGAAGACAATAAATGGTTTATCTCGAAGGGCTTTTGACGATCTTCTCAAGACAATTGGTTCTGTGTTGCCCCCAGGTCATTGTCTTCCTAAATCAACTTATGAAGTGAAGAAGTTGCTGAAAGCTTTCCATCTCACTTATGAGAAAATACATGCATGTCAGAATGATTGTTGTTTGTTTAGAAATGATTTGAAAGACGCAGATGAATGTCCTAAATGTCACTATTCTAGGTGGAAGGAAGACACATCTAACATGGACAATGCTGACCTGATAGACGAGCCCAAAAAGAATATACCGATGAATGTGCTTAGATACTTCCCCATTGTGCCGAGATTAAGGAGATTGTATAAATCAGCAGAGCTAGATCAGCAGTTGATATGGCACGCGACTCATAAGAGTAAAGATGGGAAGATGCGTCATCCAACAGATTCTTTGGCTTGGAAGCACATAGACACAAAGTTCCCCGAGTTTGCTTCAGAACTGCGTAATTTGCGTCTTGGGCTTGCTGCTGATGGACTTAATCCTTTTTGCGATCTTTCTGCATCCCACAGTTGTTGGCCGGTGTTGCTTGTGTTATATAATCATCCCCCTCAGCTGTGTATGCAAGGCGACAATATTATTTTAAGCTTGCTGATTTCAGGAAAGAAACAACCAGGTAGAGACATCGATATATATTTGCAACCACTGATTGATGATCTGATTAAGTTGTGGAATGACGTGGTCGAGGTTTATGATTCGTATAGTAAGACAATGTTCAACTTGAAGGCATTATTGATGTGGACGATAAACGATTTTCCTGCTTATGGTAACCTATATGGATGTACGTATAAAGGGAAGGCAGCCTTCCCTATTTGTGGTGATAATACTCTTTCAAACTATTTGTCGTTTAGTCGTAAAACTGTTTACATGAATCATAGGAGATTTCTACCTCATAATCATTCTCTTCGATCGATTAAGAAGAAAGCCTGTTTCAATGGAGAGATTGAGAGGAAGGAAAAGCCACCTACTATGTCTGGTGCAGAGGCTTTTCAACGTCAAAGCAGTATTGTGAATGACTTTGGAAAAGCGAAGCAGAACGAGGCGGAGAAAAGGAAAGATAAAGAGTTAAAGAAGAAGAATAAGAAGAAAAAGGGTAAGAGCAGAGCAACAGGTGCAAATGACGGTAACTCTAAGTGTGGGAAGCGGAAAAGGGCAGTTGCTACTGATGCCGGTACGAGTGCTGCTGCTAGTTCTGGTGCACAGGATCATGACCATCCGATATTCAACAAACGGTCAATATTTTTTCGACTTGCCTTACTGGAAGGTAAATTCTAACCTCAAATTATCTTCTTTTCACTCTGAAATTCCTATATGCATTGTAAGTCTCAGTGCTAGGTTCCTAATAACCATATCATGATGTTGTTTCCCTGTTATGGAACGTACGACCAAGTGACTTGCATGCTCATACTTTTATGTTATGTTTCTTCCTTGCTAGGTTTTGTTACTACACCATAATATTGATGTTATGCATACGGAAAAAAACGTCTGTGAGAGTCTCATTAGTACTATATTGAATATAAAGAACAAAATAAAAGATGGATTAAACTCCCGTAATGATCTGAAAAGTATGGGAATCAGAGAATACTTGCATCCAAAAATCATAGATGGCAAAACATGGCTTGAACCAGGACCATATAACTTAAGCGATAAGGGAAAGGGTATATTTTATAATAGGATGAGAAATTTGAAAGTTCCATATGGGTATAGTTCTGATCTTAGGAGGCATTTCTGTAAGGATGGTTGCTTGGGTGTCCTTAAGGCTCATGATTTCCATGTTCTTATGCAACAAATATTACCTGTAGATTTGAAGGAACTTTTACATGATGGGCCAAGTACTGCGATTAACCGGTTATGTTCTTATTTTAACGAAATATGCCAAAGGGCTGTTGATCTGACTAGATTATTAGAACTTGAAGAAGAAATTGATGTGACTTTGTGTATGTTGGAGATGTACTTCCCTACATCATTTTTTGATGTGATGATACACTTGAAAATTCACCTAGCTCGAGAAGTGTGTTTATGTGGACCCGTACAATATCGTTGGATGTATCCATTTGAAAGGTATTACTTGTTTTATTATTATTAAAAATTTTGTTAATATGAATGGGAGTTTGGTGCTAATAATTAAAGGTTTGGTCTATCGCATGTATATGAAGATATTCAAAGAATACGTAAAAAATTACGCACAACCTGAAGCATGTATAGCAGAATGTTACTTGGGAATGGAGTGCGTCAGGTATTTAGATGTTCATGCGGACAAAGCATATGAAGGAGAAGTAAATCAAAGCCGTAATGAAAACATTCAACATGATTCCACACCGGCAGGGTGTCCTCTTTCTAAAGGTGTTCAAGTGTATATTGGTAGTGATATGCTGAAGATCGCTCATAGATATGTGCTTTTTAACACAACAACAATTGACCCATATAGAACGTAAGTATGACGTTATATGTTCATTTGAAATTGTTATTAGTTAATACCCTTACGGGTCTTTTTCATATTAGTTTTTTTTTCTTATTAGAATGCACATGGATGAGTTAAGATCCTCCCATACTGACGGTGAAGACCAACTCCTTTCCATACACTCGGACACATTTGCAGATTGGATACGGAAAAAGGTACGTGCACCACCACTTGGTCATTTGTTATATGTTATATGTCATTTGTTATATGTTTGATTCATTTTCCCTGAGTAATACCTCCTTTTTGCATAGAGCTTGCACCCATTATTGTGGTCATTGTGTTCTGCTAACTAGGTTATATTTATAGGTTGAAATGCAAATTAGTCGAGGCATATCTGTATCAAGTACAGTACAGTGGTTGGCATATGGTCCTTTAGAAAAATGTGTCTCATATAAAGGCTTGCAAATAAATGGGTCAAGGTTTATCACGAAGGATATTTGAAGAGTCACACAAAACAATGGTGTTTCAATTGAGTCAAAATCTTTAGTTGCAGCATCACAAATAAGTAGTGGTTTTTATGGTGTTTTAGAACAAATTCTTGTGTTGGACTACCAACATATGTTTCAAATTACCATATTCAAATGTGACTGGGCTCACACCTATTTTGGTGTCAAGCAAGAAAAAGGCTTTACATTAGTCAACTTACGTCAGTATAAGAACCAATATCAGAATGATCCATTCATTTTAGCGTCACAAGCCCGACAAGTTTTCTATTCTCGAGAGTCAGATTCGTCTAATTGGTTAGTGATGTTGAAACCACCACCTAGGGGTTTCCATGAATTAGAGCAATACAATGAACATGAAGACACAATATGCCTACCAGTGGATCCTTCAACTCTTGACTTACAAATGGATGACGAGCCCGAGACTTATGCAAGAACTGATGCTGAACCTATCTTAGTGGTTCCCGAAAAGAAGAAGAACAAGAAGAATAAGAAAACGAAAAAGAAGTTCCACTGATGGTGGGTTTAATTACTCTTTTCATTTCCACTGATGCGCTGAACCTATTTTGTTTCTTTCATTTTGCTTCAGATTGTAATTTTGCTTTTAAAATGACATTCTATTTATTTCTCTTTAATTATGACTTGCAACATTGTTGGTATGATATAATATCTGTTTCTCTTGAGATGAACCCCCCTTTTTAACTCCGCCATTGAAATGGTATGTCATTTCATTGCAGGTCTCAATCCCGGATAAAGGAGGAGAGAAAAGGTGATTTATTGAGTTCTAAATACAGATTTTTTGAAGTAATGTGCAGAAATTGGTTACTTGAATCATGCACTGGTAACCAATTTCTTGTTTTTTTTTGCAGTTCTGCAGTTGTATTTTTTTTGCAGTCAATACTTTGAGCATTTGCATCTTCTTCAGAACTGGTGTTTGCTTCACCAAAACTTGCATGAATCTGGTACTGTGAGTGTTGATTGAAATGTGATTGCAGGCCTTGTATAATTCAGATAATGCCTTGCATGTTTCAGGCAAAGTGATGCATTTGCTGCTCTTTTTTTTTGCAAGGCTGAGTTGAAATTTTCTATACATATAAAAGTAAGTGTAAAATATAATCACACATGTAAATGTGGAAGAATGGTTTGAGTCTTAGACTTGGACAGAGGAGGCTCAGGTTCGAATCTCACGTGAGCTTCATTTTTTTCAAAGTTATTTTTATTTTACAACTCTTATAAAGGTTGCAGAAGATCTTTTTATCCTCTTCTTATCTATTCAATCTCTCCATCAACGATTCTCCTCCACTTATCTTCCTTTCTTCATTTTTTTTCTTCATCCATCTCCCGCTGAACCTCCTCATTTATCTCCCGAACCACGAAACTTTAAAACCCCATCAATAAATCGAGCTTAAGATTTATTCACCACCAAACTTCATCTCCTCGATCTGTTAAAGAAAAGCAGGTTCATTTATTTACACCCATCAATAGATCGAGCTTAAGATTTCTTCACCACCAACACCCATCAATAGATCGAGCTTAAGATTTCTTCACCACCAACACCTTCTCGATCTGTTAAGGAAAAGAAGGTTACACATGTCTGATTCTATAACCCATTTTAGGGTTTTATTATTTGTTTGATTTCCCGTTCTGTTTAACTACTAGTATACTGAGAATGATGATGCAATTCTAGTCCTTGCTAATTTTTTGATTTCCCATTCTGTGTAAATTAGGCAACACTGAATTAGGCTTTTAAGTGAATTAGTGTAGATTTCAGAAATTTTCTTCAATTAGGCTTTAAAAACTCTAAATTAGTTATGGATGGAGGTGTGAAAGACTCTCCAAGCAGCAGTAGTAGCAGCAACAACAACAACAGTAACATGAGAATGAAAAAAAACCTAAGTGAGTGTGTTATCTGTGAGCAAAGGAATCATGAGACACAAATGTGTCCTTGGCTCTATTCTAGGTGCAAGCATGTTCCTTGTAATGGTGTAAGAGCATTACTACAATCTAAAACAACTGAAACCTATGGAAAGATGTTTTTCAAGTGCACCATACCTACCTGCACCTACTTTGAATGGTTTGATGATGCTTCTGACCCTTGCAAAGCCAAGTTGTTGTTGTTTCCATCAGAGAAAAGCTGTCAAGCTTGTGGAGAGGATAATCACTCTTATAAAAATTGTCCACTGCACAATCGGTTGTGCTTCTCTTCAACCTGCAATTACATACTCAATATGAAAATATGCAACAATCAACACAATAAGCACATAGTTTACCTTATATGTGAACATTGTGGAGATTTTACATAGGCTTCAGATGCTATCTTCATTGCTGCAAAAGAAAAAGTTAGAGTTTCTACAAATCAAATGGCTGATCTAGTTACAAATATACAGAAATGTCTTCATATGTAATAACATTTCATTTTATGTGTAAGACCTGGATTTCCTTTGTATGGCTTATAATATTGTTGGTATATATGATATGCTTTTTGTTTCTCTTGAGATGAACCCCCCCTTTTTAACTCTGCCATTGAAATGATATCTTATTTCATTGCCGGTCTCAAGCCCGGATAAAGGAGGAGAGAAAAGGGGATTTACTGAGTTGGTCCTAATTCCGCACTTGGCGATAAAAACAGGTAACACATTCATATGAACTCTGAAACTTTGAGCATTTGCAGCTTCTTCATGACTGGTGTTTGCTGCACCAAAACTTTCATAGATATACACCTCCACTTGTTTCATTCATTTAGATTTTGAGCTATAGAATCTAGTACTGTGTGTGTTGATTAAAATGTGATTGCAGACCTTGTATAATTCAGAGAAATTGTTTGTCAATATAGATGTACTTGTACAATATGATCACACATGTAAATCTGGAAGGGTGGTTGGAATCCTAGTCTTAGGCCGAAGAGGTTCAAGTTCGATTCACCGCAGACTCTTTTTTTTTTCAACGCCAATTTTTTCATTTACAACCTTTGTAAAGGTTGTCAATATTGATCTGAAAAAAAAGCACAAATATACCAGTATTGAGAAGCTGGAATGATGGTTTATGACTTGAGTTAACATACAGTAGGCTTGGGTTCGAATCTCTCAAAGAACATTTTTAAAATTCAAATTTTTTTTAATCTTCAACGACCCTTATGGGTGTTGTTATAAACTTATTCACTACCTTTAAGATGTGAGTTATAAAATCTAAAGGTGGTCACTTCTCTCTGCAACCCTTTTTATACAAAAGTTGTGGTTTTAATTCTCGTCACTACTCTTTGGACCTCTTAGGTCCTAAGAGTTGGACGGTTTTTACTTTGACAACTGTTTCATTAGAAAAGGTTGTAAAACATGATATCTTTTACAACTTTAAAATTACGAGTTGTCAATCTACAGTTGTAGATTACTGTTTTTCCCGTAGTTTTCGTTCCCCGCCAGCTTCCACCAATTGGGTTCTGCCACGATTTCTCTCTCCATGTGCCTTGATTCATGCGTGCAGATAAGATATTAGAGCATTTACTGCTGATTGGATGCGTCATATACCTCTATCCCCTCGCCGGCTGACCCTATGTAGACTAGGCTTTTTCCTTCTTTATCTTGACAGTTCACGTCCTCTTTTTTGGGATGAGATAAAGTAGATCTGTGGAGGTATCCCTTGTTACTCAGGCTCCTCTGTTTACCGAAGACTATACAGTGAGATATGTATGCGGCCACTAAGATCGTGACACGTGCTCCGCAAAATATTGGTATTCACAGTTTTCCCCTTTTCTTTCAACTTCTGCCGTTTGGTAGAAGTGGAAGAAAACTTATGTTACGCCGCCAATTTTGCACGTACCGATTGGGTGGCCCCTACATGTCCTTTCATGCAATAACTTCCCCTTGAATTTCGGGATATCCAATTTTTTGGATTTTCCAGCCGCCTATAAGAAGAGAACAAAGAGAAGGGAATTTCATTAACTACCTTTCTTCTCCTTCTTCGAACTGTCGCTCTCTATCTCTTTCTTTGAGATTTTCTCCTGCTGCTAACTGCCTCTTTTTTCCTTCGATTCTCCGCGTGTTTTGTCTCCACTGTGCTGATCATACAAGTAAGTACTTTTCGTCTTTGGTCTCGATCTTCTCCATATTTGCCTCTGTTGCATCGCTGTTGGACTAGGAGATTCATTGATGCTTACTTTTTATGCTTGCATGTGAGAATCCTTGCTTTCTTTTACTTGTTTATGTTGTATGGGAACTTGGGTTTTGTTCCATTTTGACTTCTGATAATAGTTTCGGCCTGATAGTTCTTCGCCTGCAACTTTGATCGTATGATCAAAGGCTCTCGTTTTTGTATCATGGAGTGTTTAAACTATTCTCTTTGGTTGGTTAAGTGAAAACACATACCCAAAACTTTCAGCTTTTTGCCCCTGATTTGCTTTTGAATGCACTGTAATTTTTCTTCCGCCATTGTTGATGCAGATGTTCTTCCTGATGGTGTTAGGTATAATGAGGCTTCCGAAGAAAACTACGCGGAAAGGCCCAAAGATATCTTCGTCGATTGATCCTCCTCCGCGAATGGATCATCCTGATGCTACGCCATCTCCTCCTCCTGAGGTACCTGCGGGTACTGAGATGGCTACAGTTGCTTATGAAGCTGCAGATGCTGAGGCTAAATAGTTTGTAATTGATGATCTTCCACCTCCTCCTCCTCATTATGAACTTCAGAGGCTCTAATTGCGTGACAAAGACAGCTTTGCTCATTTGTCTCTTGCTGAAATTTCCAAGTCCTTTCGCCTCCATAAGTTTGAGATTTTCTTCTTTAATGGCCCTGATGTTCTCACCGAGTCTCTCATTCGAGATTTTCCTTATGATGAGAACAATCTTTTGATTAGCGTTGGCCAACTGGACGCAGGTATGCTTCTTCCTTTGTATAGTAGAAAGGATCCTTTCTATTATGACGTCTTGTCCACTAGGGATGACCTGGCGAATAAGACTCAAATTCGAGGAGTTTACCGATATACTGGTAATTACTGGCGTGCCTTTCGTGAGAGTTGGTACCGCAGTAAGGGCAAGACAACCTTAGAGTCTTATGATCCCTTTTCTAATGGGAGGTCTAAGCGAGAGGATTATACCCCTGCTAACTTCAATGCTACGTAAGCTGATGCTATTCAGAAGAGTAATCTTCTTCCTTGGAGTGTTGGTCCTCGTCGCATCCAAGTTACTTCTAGGCATATCAGGGAAGGGAATAACCTTCGTTTGTTGGAGGAGATTGATAAGACTGGTTTGACTACCATCCCCTATTCTGCTAGGATGCCTTTGCCAAAGTCTGACCGTATTCGTCTTGATCATGATGATCGTTGGTCTCACACTCCTCTTCGTGTAGTTGGTCCTTGGGCTTATGGTTTCACCATTGCGGACCCCTCAGTTCCTCGTTCAGGTCGTTCTTTTCCTGAGAAGTATGATGTTATCAGCCTTGGATTTTCAATCCTGCTGCTTCTCACGAGGTACCTTTGCTGTCAAATGCCTTCGTCTTTCTTAGATATCTTTATCTGCTTTGGCGTCTTTGTTCTGATTTCTTTCTTTTGCAGTCTGCCCCCGCTTCTTCTGCTGGGACCGCTCCAGGCTCTGCTGGTAATTCTGTGGCCACAAGGATTAGGAAGAGGAAGGTTTTGGTTGAAACGCCTGCGGAGGTAAGGATCATACCTTTGTGCTCGTATATTCCCTAGTACCTTGCCCCTGATCCTTAGCTTACGTATGTGTTTCTTTGTAGTCTTCCCATAGGAAATGTAAGCTGAAGGCCGTAATTGATCTTGATGCTTTGGATGATGATCTTAAGGTCGCTTGTTGATGGTGGATTTTAGTTCAGGGCTAAAATTGTAAAAGCCAAAATTATGCGCTGACATCCTGCAAAGGATAGAGCCACTGATAAGTGATGAATACTTCTTCACTTTACAAATTCATCCAGGTTGGAGCATGTAGCAACAATCCCATATACCCTGTGAATTTATAGCATTCTCAATCAATACACGATTAGCCTTGTATTTCCCGCTGAACTCTCATTATTGGTGCGGCATGAAGACTGAGTGTTGCTCTCAGCAGAGCAACACGAATCTCCAAGCGTTAATAATGAAGCGTATACGAAATACCCGTACAGGCTGCCGCTCTCGGTGTGTTATACTAGCCCGATTGAGCATACATCTCTCGGTGTATTATGTATTATACTAGCCCGATTGAGCATCTGGATTGTCCATATCAGTCTCAGAAACAATCAAGACCATCCAACTTCACCAGCATGATTGGATGGCTTAGATCGAATCCATAACCCTCAAGCAGGTATTGGAATGTTCAACACCGGACCAATGCGGACCCCGCATGGTCGGCCTCCCCAAAAGGGTAGCATGGCTTTCCAATTCGTCCAACCAAAGTAGCGTGGACGAGAAACCCTAAATTAGGGTTTGCAGCACATTACATGTGTCGCAAATCAGTCTCAACCATCCATCTTCGCAGGCATAGATGGAGGGTGTAGATGTAGATTCAAAGGGACCAGAACATGTCAACACTAATACCGTGGGCCCGCCTACATACATGACCGATCGGTCAGGACCAAACATGGATGGTCGTCCCAATTCGTGCGCCCAAACAAGGCATGACGCACGGCTGGAAAAACCCTTATTAGGGTTTTCGATCACGGGCGTCCATTTTCACATGATCGAACGAAGGGTCTAGGAGTCGATTAAGCAGGTCCAGTGAGTATCAACACGATCACTGTGGGCCCACCTATCTCCACACTCGATCGGCCAAGGATATCATGCCTGGTCGTCTCGATTCGCACGCCCAAACTAGGCGTGGTCACACCTCCCAATTGCAAACTAATATCGACCACTCAAATTTGCCGGACAAATTGAGTGTCTCAGATCACATTTCTATGGGATATTAAGGTATGGACGTGTACACCAGCCCTCCATCTGTATACCAGACTAATCGGCCAAGACCGACCAAGCTTGTCCGTCTCGAAACGCGCGTCCGAAGTTGGCATGACGCGCGGCTTTTGCGGCACCGGATTTCTGTCGCAAATTGATCTCAACCACTCAACTTCTCCGGACAAATTGAGTGGCTTAGATCACACTTTCACGAGACAATGAGGTAAGGGCGCCTACAACGGCATGTCGTTGTGTCCCAAGCTTGGTTTCGACCAAGCTGAAGAGTGATGCTTGCGCACCTCTTCATAAACCCTAATTCCACTAAAGGTCGTAGATGAGTGTCTCAAATATCATCTTGTTCGTTCAACTTCACCTGCTTGGTTATACAACCCTGGTTAGGAGTTAACTGGTCAATGAGGTGTTGTGGTGATTACCATCCACCACTCTACCACACCAAGTGATCGGTCAAGTCAGGACTTACCTGTACAGTCCCAAACGATCACTTGAAGATGGCTAGACACGCATCTATTTTAAGACGCTTAATCGTGACTTACTCCATTAAGCCTTAAAACAGCGATGCTTCGTACATGCTGAATATATTCGATGCATTACATGCATAGAATTCACGTGATATTTTACAAGTATCAAATTCCAAATAACTTAGTTATTTAACTTAGCATTACATGATACCTTCTGTGTGTCCCACGATCCACACACTCGAGACATCAATCATGTCACAAACTGGGGGATACATACTGGGGTATTGGTCTGGCGGTTTACAGCGTGCAGCGCACAACGCGTCATCACAAGAATGTGTCAGGAAGTCATGGACGGTTACTGATGATGGGAGAAGTGGGCAAGACTGATCGTGTAACACTAACACTCGCAACTCCAGTACTCCATCACTCCACTTTCTCTACTTCCCACGAGATATGTGAGTAAGGATCAATGACTTGTATAAATAGGTTCTCCTCCCTATTTCGACAAGACAAGACAAGACAACAGAATTCCAGTGTTGATACAATCGTATTCCAACACCAGAACTGATAGCTTTCATTCTGTAAGCCAGTTCATCTTTCTGATACAAGTCATACATAACCAACACCTTCACAATCTCAACACCTTCTTCGCTTCCCTCCCTAAGATCAACCCAATTTCCTTCACTTTGTGATCGAAGCAAGTCTGGAACGACCATTTTTTGGTTTAGGCCAGAATTGTACAGATTGATATCTCGAATCACAAAGCACTCCCGTGCAGTGCATTTGTTTAGGGTTTAGATTCATTCCTCATCCACACACCCCAAATTACCAAATTCGGCAGGAATAGTTTTCACCCATAAACAATTGGCGACCACAGTGGGAGATTAATCTTTCGGTTGCAAAATCAAATTTCGAATCCAATTCAATCTTATCAATTTCGAAATGGTGGATCTTAAGTCTGGATCAGCAACCAATCCTGACGGGACTAGCGTTGACAATACTTTCGGTGTTGATATCTCAGGTGTCGCCGTGCAACCAGTCAATACCATCAATGTATCTCGTGGAATTGCTTCCTCTACTACCAGCACCGACGGAGCAGGAGATGTTCCAGTAAGTGTAACACCTCCCATCACCAGAGCCAGAGCAGCCGCAAATCCTGGCATCTCCTCAAAGTGTAATGCCTCCGGAGGTCACCAGAGAAACAACTTCCACCCCTTCATCAGAACGAGGAGCTGGAGGAGAAAGAGGATGACCATCTCCCAATACCATCGCATGGATAGGCATGAAGTCCTTGTTAAGACTCAAACGATATGGCTGCAACTCAAAAAGAGGTACTCACTTTTCTTAAGACATTAACTGATCGATTGCCACAAGAGTCACGACATCCTCTGGAGCCAACAAGGAACGCATTCAACGCACCCGTAGAAGGTACTTCAGCGGCGCGGACCTACATGGACCTGATCAAAGAAGTGACATCAGATATGAACGGTCTTGTCATGGAGATTCCTACACTGGGGACTTATCCTCACAACGATCCTCCTCAAGTCAATATTCTCACTATGAGCTAGAGGCCGGTAGATCAAGAAGCGGTTTCTCTAGTGGAAAGTTTATGCGAACTTTTACACCTCTTGAAGAATCAACGGGCAGAGACATTTTGATGCAATCAACCAGAAGAAGGTCACAACCGGGCCCTACACATTACTGCACACATGAAGGATTCAGAGATCAAGAGGGCCCTCATCGACACGGGAGCGTCTTCGAATGTGATTACTCTCAAGACTCTCGGGACGGCTAAGGTTCGCTTAGGCAAGATCGTATGGCATCCTACCACAATGACAGACTTTGAATGGAACCAGACCAGCACATACGAGATCATCCCTTCAACGTATCACCAATGCTTGAAGACTATGCTGAATAAAGAAGTCATTCGTATTCCTGCATCATTGTTTCCTTACACACGAATATGCGGAGTGAAACTGTTCAAACCGAGGGAAGCTCCGCGGGAAGGATCAGACAAAGTCCATTGCATCCCACTCCCCACATGAGCGTCAATCCAGGAGGAGGACCGACCTGCATCATCGAAGGCTAGGCCCCATGATGCATCCTTGCTGACGAGGCATCTTAATTCTTCTCTCCACCCAATGGAATGCTACTACAACGTTCAGCCACAAGAAGAAGTGCTAGACGCTCCGCGAAAGCTGCAAGATGGTACCAACTCCACAACTGATGAGCTCGACGATGAGGAATCTCCTAGGCCTATCTCCATCAGCTCAACCTTGTGTAAGCATTCATACAATCTCCGATTCAAGCCGGTCAAACAATCTCCGAGGCAATTCAGGCGCGAGATCAGGTGTTGCATGGATTCCAGAGACTTAAACGAATGCTGCCCCAATGAAGATTTCCTCTACCAACATCGACATGTTGGTAGATGCTACCAGCGAACACGGCATGTTTCTCCTCCATGGATGGATGTAGCGGCTACAACCAGATAAGGATGTATGATCGTGGTGCAAGTAAGACATCTTTTCAAAACTTATTGGAAACTTTTGTTATACCGTAATGCCATTCGGTTTGAAAAGTGCCGGTGCGACGTATCAATGCACTATGACGACAATCTTCCATGACATGATGCATAAGCAAGTTGAAGACTACGTGGACGATATAGTAGTCAAACCAGACTCAAGCTATCCTCACAATGCCGCTGCCGCGAACCGTTAAGGGGCTCCACAGCTTCATGGGCAAGGTGAATTCGACGTTTTATACCTGGCTTAGCCCAGATCGTTGCTTCATTCACTCCCTTGCTGAAGAGACGAGAAAGTTTCGTCTGGACCGCACTACAACAGAAAGCGTTTCGGAGGATTCAACGAATATTGTCATCTCCAAATCATCACAAGGGTTCACCTATCATGTCAGCCCGGACAAAGAGCGATCCAGGGACATCTTCGGATCTACTGGAGCGTCCCGAATTCAGAACACTTGAGGGTCACGATCCAAATGTGACTGAACAGCAAGTGGTATAATTTTGCATCAATATGATGGAACCTGTCTATCGTGCTATGTTGGAGAATCTGCGATTTTGGTCATCCTGTGGACTTCGTGAAGCTGTTGAACACTCATCTACGACATCATCTGCCCTTCTAGAAAGAACCAGGCCTGCCAGTAATGAAGAGCCTCATGATTTTCGTGGAAGCATACATCCCACCAACAGGCAATACAACCTTCAGCCTTCCGTAAGCATCTTCGAAGCAGCAAGAGGAAAGCCACCGAGATACAACATCCTGCGCGTCCAAAATCGCCAACTCCAACTCCAGTACCATATGCACGACTACCGTAATGGTGAAACAACATCCAAGATATTCCATATCTGGATCGATGGTAACTACATCAACGAGAGACGCTCTCCCGTAGAAGAAGTAGGTGCGTTACCAAAGGAGTATGACTGGGACTGCTTGGCACTGCCCATCTCAAATACAGCCTCATGAATCTAGCGTGACAACACCTATCAAGTCGAAAGCTCTGGATACTCGTGGGCAGGGGACTGTCTCCCTCTTCTCTATTTCATGAAGAAACGTCAAGTAATCCATCGGTTCCAGTTTATCCCTCTAACAATGATACGAGCTCTACCACTATATGAAGACTGCCAAGTTCGTACCCGTAGCTATTACGCCTCTCCCTGCCAGTCTCTTCTGATCACAGCTGCTACTAAGAACTGTTGTTACTCGTCGATTGATACGATCCAGAGCTTCACCATATCAACGACCATTACGTACAAAAGACCCATCGGGCATACAAGATAAAGTCACGTAGACCACGCTTGGGGACTGAGGCTCAGCATGAAATTCCTTCGCCGTCAGTCAAGAGATTCTTCAACGCTCCCTCCACCAGAAGCTGCTTCAACGCTCTCAGTGGGACCCACACCACGTTCGAACATACAAGGTTCACGTTTGGGAAAAGAAAGCACGCCTGGGTCCCACGTTCGAGCAAAGGGAAGACCGATGTTAATTAGCAAGACCGGTGTTAGTCAGCAAGACCGGTGTTGGTCACAGCAGCAAGGCCGGTGTTGGTAGGAGTAATAAAGCTGGTGTATGGGACAAGGTCGGTGTTCGAACGAAACAAGATAGCAAGGTCGGTGTTCGTCAATGCAAGGCCGGTGTTGGTCAAGAGACAAGTCTGGTATTGGGTGAGGCAACAGGTTTGGTGTCTGTTCGAAGCAGGCACGCGGCGGGTCCCGCATTGATCAAGCACATAAACCATACGGGCAAAGCAAGCAAGGCTGGTATTGGGCCACGTTAGCAAACGAGCCGGTGTTGCTCAAGTCCGCGAAGCTGGTATTAGTCGAAGGCTAATATCCTGTCACGCAAGCAAGACTGATATCACGTCAGCAAACAAGGATGGTATTGATCAAGACACAAGGCTGGTATTGCTCAAGTCACAAGGCTGGTTTTGATTAGGACATAAGGCCGGTATAATAGGCGCACACAGTGGACCCACATTTAACCGAAGCAGGCACAACAAGCCCACGTTCTATCAAGCAGGCGCATGATGAGTCCAACGGTTGAGCGAAGTAGGCGGTCCCACATGCTTATCAAATAGGTGCAACAGGGTGACGTTTGGTAGAAGCATATACATGGTGGGGTACAGATACGTTCAGGGTTACATGTCCCACCAAGGTCGTCGTCACACCTGGCGTACTCCCACGAACGAAGCAGGTGCAACAGTCCGTCGATTAGGCACATCAAGCCCACGTTCGATTAAGCAGGCGCAATAGCCCCTCGACCGAAGCAGGCATAGCAAGGTCGATCGAAGCAGGCAAGACCGACATCATGCTAGGGGAAAGCTCGTCTGGACGCATATTGAACGTGACATGCTCCAAGGACAGGACGACCCGTCTCTCCTGATAACATTTAACTTTGTATCATAAGTTTTATCTTTAACTGTCACCATCTCATGCCTACCCCACAATAATGCAACCATTATGCGCTAGGCAGGGGACATAATGTTGATGATGGTTTTTAGTTCAGGGCTAAAATTTTAAAAGCCAAAATTATGCGCTGACATCCTACAAAGGATAAAGCCACTGATAAGTGATGAGTACTTCTTCACTTTACTAATTCATCCAGGTTGGAGCATGTAGCAACAATCCCATATACCCTGTGAATTTATAGCATTCTCAATCAATACACGATTAGCCTTGTATTTCCCGTTGAACTCTCATTATTGGTGCGACATGACGACTGAGTGTTGCTCTCAGCAGAGCAACACGAATCTCCAAGCGTTAATAATGAAGTGTATACGAAATACCCGTACAAGCTGCCGCTCTCGGTGTGTTATACTAGCCCGATTGAGCATACATATCTCGGTGTGTTATACTATCCCGATTGAGCATCTGGACTGTCCATATCAGTCTCAAAAACAATCAAGACCATCCAACTTCACCAGCATGATTGGATGGCTTAGATCGAATCCATAACCCTCAAGCAAGTATTGGAATGTTCAATACCGGACCAATGCGGACCCCGCATGGTCGGCCTCCCCAAAAGGGTAGCTTGGATTGCCAATTCGTCCAGCCAAAGTAGTGTGTACGAGAAACCCTAAATTAGGGTTTGCAGCACATTATATGTGTCGCAAATCAGTCTCAACCATCCATCGTCTCAGGCATAGATGGAGGGTGTAGATGTAGATTCAAAGGGCCCATAACATGTCAACAAAAACACCATGGGCCCGCCTACATACATGAATGATCGGTCAGGACCAAACATGGATGGTCGTCCCAATTCATGCACCCAAACAAGGAATGACGCACGGCTGGCAAAACCCTTATTAGGGTTTTCGATCACGGGCGTCCATTTTTACCTAATCGAACGAAGGGTCTAGGAGTCGATTAAGCATGTCCAATGAGTATCAACACGATCACTGTGGGATCACCTATCTCCATACCTGATCGTCCAAGGCATATCATACCTGGTCGTCTCGATTCACATGCCCAAACTAGGCGTGGTCACACCTTCCAATTGCAAACTAATCTCGACCACTCAACTTTGTCGGACAAATTGAGTGGCTCAGATCACGTTTCTATGGGGTATTAAGGTATGGACGTGTACATCATCCCGCCGTCTGTATATCAGACTAATCGGCCAAGACCGACCAAGCTTGGCCGTATAAACGCGCGTCCGAAGTTGGCATGACGCGCAGCTTTTACGGCACCGGATTTCTGTCGCAAATTGATCTCAACCACTCAACTTCGTCGGACAAATTGAGTGGCTTAGATCACACTTTCATGAGACAATGAGGTAAGGGCGCCTACATCGGCATGCCCTCTACACTCATGCACGATCGGCCCGGCCAAAATTGCGTCCCAAGCTTGGTTTCAACCAAGCTGAAGACTGATGCTTGCGCACCTCTTCATAAACCCTAATTCCACTAAAGATCTTAGATGAGTGTCTCAAAGATCATCTCGTCCGTTCAACTTCACCTGCTTGGTTATACAACCCTGGTCAGGAGTTAACTGGTCAATGAGGTGTTGTGGTGATTACCATCCGCCACTCTACCACACCAAGTGATCGGTCAAGTCAGGACTTACCTGTACAGTCCCAAACGATCACTTGGAGATGGATAGACACGCATATATTTTAAGACGCTTAATCGTGACTTACTCCATTAAGCCTTAAAACAGCGATGCTTCGTACATGCTGAATATATTCGATGCATTACATGCATAGAATTCACGTGATATTTTACAAGTATCAAATTCCAAATAACTTAGTCATTTAACCTAGCATTACATGCTACCTTCTGTGGGTACCACGATCCACACACTCGAGACATCAATCATGTCACAAACTGGGGTATTGGTCTGGCGGTTTACAGCGTGCAGCACACAACGCGCCATCACAAGAACGTGTCAGTAAGTCATGGACGATTAGTGATGATGGGAGAAGTGGGCAAGAATGATCGTGTAACACTAACACTCGCAACTCCACTACTCCATCACTCTACTTTCTCCACTTCCCACGAGATACGTGAGTAAGGCTCAATGACTTGTATAAATAGGTTCTCCTCCCTATTTCGACAAGACAAGACAACAGAAACCAAGTGTTGATACAATCGTATTCCAACACCAGAACTGATATCTTTCATTCTGTAAGCCAGTTCAGCTTTCTGATACAATTCATACATAGACAACACCTTCACAATCTCAACACCTTCTTCGCTTCCCTCTCTAAGATCAACCCCATCTCCTTCACTTTGTGACCGAAGCAAGTCTGGAACAACCATTTCTTGGTTTAGGCCAGAATTGTACAAATTGATTTCTCGAATCATAAAGCACTCCCGTGCAGTGCATTTGTTTAGGGTTTAGATTCATTCCTCATCCACACACCCCAAATTACCAAATTCGGCAAGAATAGTTTTCACCCATAAAAACCGCTATTGAGGGACCTGTTGATGAAGATATGTAGGATATCGAGGACACTGGTTTTAGCCCTCACTTTGATGATATTGAGGAGGATTTTACCAAAGATAACCCTAGGCCAGTCCGATCTGCTTATGTTGAGGGTGAGAACCTTCTTGTTGGTGTTGGTCCTCATTTGATCGATCCTGTCAGCGTTCAAGCTCCCACACCTTCGTTTTATCTGAAGATGCCTTCGTCCTCTGCTGCTAGAAAGGATTTTCCACCGTTTCTGCTACTGCTGGAGCTGCCGTTGTAGCTTCTAAGAGCTTACCTTCGTCTCCTTCTACCTCTCTTCAATCTAGCGGTTGGTTTGCTAAAGTTGCTGCCCCTTCGGCGAGGGCTGGTAGCTCGGATTCTCAGCGGAAGAAGAAGGTTGTGATTTCACTACCCATCTTCTCCTTCAATGCTGCTCCTGCTTCACTAGGGAGTGCCCAGCCTGTCTCTACTGCCCCTGTTAGCAAACCTGTTGGACCTCCACCTTCGTCACCAGATTGGACCGTACTGGGTAATCTTCCTTCTGCTGGTCACATGGATTTGGGTGGCTCTCAAGCTCCTCCTTCTGTTCTTAGATCATCCACCATGCCATCTCTTCGTCGTGGTGAGGGTTCAGCAGTCGTGCCCCTTGTTCGTCTTCAAACAAACGAGGGAGACGACGTTGAATCTAGCCAAGGTAGGTTGCCGGAGAGCTTTAGTTTAGATAGTTCTGATGATGCGATCCTTGAAGCCATCTTGCGGGATTCCAAGGGTCCCTTTTCTGTAGGAGTCGATCACCATCATCTTGGCAGTTCTTTTGAGATAGCTTCGCATCTTGACGTGTTGTCTGCCCAATACCGCGCTTCCAAGGACTTGTTTTTTTTGACCCCGATTGCCTCCGGTCCAGTCAGAGCTTCGGTGAGATCCGCAGGGGTAACATTCAAGAGATGGAGGCTTTCATGGATACCTACGCCAACTTCCTCCCTCGTCTTTCAGCGTTCTCAGTAAGTGATTCTTACCTTGTCGTTCTTCTTTTTAATTTAATCCTTTGCCCGCCCTTATATTGCTTTGTTTGCAGTTTTGCAATCAGATCGATGTTGGTTATACCTTATTCAAGGTATACAAGGCTAAGTGCACCCATTTGAGCGCCCTTTTGGAGCGTTCTCGCCAAGAATATGCCCTTGCTGTTGCTCAGAAGCCTTCGTCGAGTGATACCACTTCTGCTGCTAAGATATCCTCGTTGGAAGATGACCTGAGGAAAACTCAGAGATCTCTGGAAGCCTGCCTATTGGCTCTTGAAAGAGCTAATAATGCTGCTAAGGTTGCTGAGGAGGGTCACAAAACCGCAGACACTTCCTTAGCCGATGAGTCCTCCAAAGCAATAGGTTTGTTTCTTCTTCTCTCTAGCTTGTTCCTTTATCTTATGGTTGCGTAATTCTGAGATAACCTTCGTCTGTCAGCCGGTAGTTCTAGTGAACTTAGATATCTCCAAGATCAAGTGGCTAAGCTAACCTCCGACATCTGGTATTACCAAAAGAAATCTGATAGGATGATGAATGTAACTGTTCATAATGAGGCCCAACTCTCCCTTGAGTCTGCCCATAATGCAGACTTAGTGAAGCAGATGGCTTTGCTCCGTAAGGAGTGTGACGAATCCCTTAGATGGAAGGAGAGTCTCATTTTAAAGCAAAAGGAGGATATTGACTTAGTTGAGAGGCGTCTCTCAGCCCAAGAGGTTATTCATAAGTGTAGATGGTGGATTTTCGACAAAGGATAAATTCGTAAACTCATAATTATACGAAGCTCTGATTCAGCAATCAGACGTGAGTATCGAGACACGAGTCTCTCATCGAATTCTCAACGGAGAGTACTTTCTCTCATAGTACATGTAGATATGTAGTCTCACGACTGGACAACGACATATCTCATGAATACAGAATACTTTCAGTGATTATTTATATATAGAATCACGATATGAACGGCTCCTAGGCAGCTTGCTCTCCTAGTACAGAGCGATAACGTCTTCGAAAACAAACAACAAGTTTACCCTGACTACATAAAGGATATGACTTACCAGCAAGCTCATATCGGGATAATTAATGCTCCTAGACAGCTTGCTCTGCTAGTATAGAGCCACAAAGTTAATTATTCCTAATTACAATTGCTCATATTCCATGGTCGAATCCACGACTGGTCCCATGGAATGGCAATAACGATTGTTCTGATTCTATGATCGAATCCACGACTTGATCTCATAGAATAGCAATAATTATATTATCCCATTACTCCGATTTCATGATCGAATCCACAACTAGTCTCATAAATGATAATATATAAATCTTAATTACTCTGATTCTATGGTCGAATCTATGATCCCATGAAATGGTAATGCTCACTTTATTATTATGAATTCGTAGTCGAATCCTCAGCTGATCCTATGAATTAATAATAAACATTTTATTACTTAGTTTTGTGAATTATTCTCCACTGAATTCCACAATTAGTAATAAATAATCAATAATTGGGTGTCTGAGCTACCTCTAAGTAAGCCCCGATTCAAATGGTGAAGGTGTATTTAACGATGGTACACTAACAGTCACCGCACGAACGAGTATTTCAAAAATACAACGAAACGATGAACCGATGCAAAATAGAGAAGAAAATAATAAATAATTAAAAATGTTGACAGGGTGCTGGGAGCACGGACACACGACCGACCGTGTCGTGGTCAATCCCACGCCAGTTTTATATTTTTAATGTATTTTTATTATTTTCCATGATTTAATGAAAATTCTCTCATTTTATTAAATCTCCTTCGTCTCGAGGAAACTCCTCGGTTTCATGGTACTTCCATAAATCCATAAAAAATAACATAAAATTAAAGAAAGGAGTGTGAGGCGTGACCATTGGCCAACCGGCCATGCCTCGGTCCCAACCGGCCCCACACCCCACGGTTCCTTATTATTTTATTATTATTATTATTTCTCTAATTTCATGAAAAAACTCCTTGATTTCATGGTATTTTGCACAAATCATCAAATAATAATAAAATAAAATAAATTATGAAAACTTGTGGGCCATGCCCTAGCCGGTCCCACACGCCCCTTTGTTTTATTATTTTATTATTAGTTTTCCTTGAATTCATCAAATTCCTTGATTTCATGGTATTTCTCTCAAATTAAGAAAAATTCCCTCAAATCATCAAAATACCTAAAAATATTAAAAAATTAGGGAAACTCGTAGGACCGGGCCCTAGCCGGCCGGCCATGCCTTCCACGGTCCCACACGCCCTTGTTTTTATTATTTTAATATTTTTTGCTTCCCTGAACTCCTGAAAACTCCTTCAATTCATGGAAACTCCTGATGAGTGCCAAATAATGTATATATTTATCCCTTTTTGTTGGCAATTTAACTCATCTTTTATGCATTAATTCTACATTTTATCCCATATTCTGTATTTTCATTGTTTTCAAGAATAAATATTTTTCTTACTTAATTTTACATTTTTAGGTAATAAATAAAGTTCGGATGACTTGCGGAGCAAAAAGAGCAGAAAAGTAGTGAAAAGCCGGGAGAAATTACGCAAGGAAGCCGCAAAGAATGGAGCGCACGTCCAAAAAGCTGGAAATGGGCTCAAGAAGAAGAAAGTTGTTCTTAAAGAAGAAGTGGGCTCAAGGTTTTCCAAGCCCAAACTCATTTTCCAAACCCATATTCTATACCCAAAAGCCTAAAACCCAAATCCATACCCGCTTGCGTCTTCAGCCGTCAGATCAGTTCTCAGAAGCATCCGACGGTCGCTACCTTGCTGTGCATCGAAGTTTGATATCTCCGCCTAACACTACAACACCTAACTCCATCTGGCGTCGTTGATTTTGTTGTATTATATAATCCAGCGGTCGCTACAAGCTTCACTTCATCTCACCGTCAGATTGATCTTTCATCTCCCTATCCCACGGCTCAGCGTCGCAGATCATCAAACTCGATACACTCGCCTCACACCCAAGTGCCGAACACCCTATACCCAGCCAAACGCACCTTTCTTCTTTCTTCTCCATCTCTTCTTCCTTCAGAACCCGTACCACCACCATGTCCGTCTCCATCACCACCACCTTACCCCAAATCACTCCACTGCCCATCATCACCATCACGTACTATCTCTTTAGCATCACTAATTTCTCCAATTTCTCATCTCTCTGCTCACTGAAACCCTAGGTGAGAAATTGGGGATATAAGTGATGATTAAAGCAACAATTGGAGCATGAGAGGAACGAGAAGAAGCAGAAGAAGAGTGGGTCGACGAGATGGAGCGAGTATCTCATCAACAGTAGGTAAATCAATTTCACCTAATTTCACTGTTTTGGGGGAAAATTGGGGGAAAACCCTAAATGGGTAATTGGGTATAAATTAGTGTTATGTGGAGTGTGTGAAAGACACTGTATATCTCTCTGGACTAGCCAGTAGAAAATTGAGCCAATTTTTAATGAACTTCAATTTCAGTTGCTTATCTGTTGATGGTTAATGTTGCATGTGTTTTTAGAATTTTATCTTGAATGTTAATTGTGTATGAATCATCTGTATTAATGTATGTATGTTGCTATATCATATTTAGCATGAGCTAAACAGCATCAGGCCAAGGCTCAGCTGAAGCCTTGTGCACTGTCAAGTGACTAGAAGCTAGGATAGTTACTTCCTTGTATGTTTTGATTGAGCAAATGGGAGATACCAATGCTCATAGAGCCTGTGATTGGCTGTACTGTCAAAAGACAGCCAATGCTAGGGGCAGACTAGTGAGCAATTTGGTATTCTTCCATTTCTAGATGTATGCATAGGAACAAACACAACCTAGAAACATGTCATTTGATTAGGACACAAGGTGGATCCTAAGCCTTGGCTTACCCACCAATTCCCTCTCAGTCACTTACATTTTCAGTCCTATGTGCTTGCAATTCAGTTTATTTTCTTGCCTTTTATTTTCTTGCACTTTGAAGCCTTTTTGTGCACTGAAGTCAGTGCACAATCCTCACCTTGCCCTTGGCTTCCAAGCCTTGGTTCTTTGCTGCTTTACCTAGCTGTTTCCTTTGCTTTACCTTGCATCCTTGGTTCATACCATTTACCTGCCCTTAGCTCACTACACACCTTAGCTAGGAAGACTTCTTGTATGCTCCTCTCCCTGTGGACAAACCCCTACTCACCCTTTTATTACAAATCTTGGACTTGTATACTTGCAAGTGTTTTGTGTGCTTCTAATTTATCACACCAAGTTTTTGGCGCCGCTGCCGGGGAGCTGGCTGCCATATTTTTGAAGTTTTCAAAGTCTGCTGTTGCCTGAGCTGCTGCTGCTGCTGTTGCTGCTGCCAAGCTGCTGCTGCTACTGTTGCTGCTGCCAAGCTTGCTGCTGCTGCTGTTGCTGCTGCTGCTGTTGTTGCTGCCAAGCCAACTGGGCTGCCAACTGAAGCTGTCAACTGGGCTTGTGCAACCTCTGCTGCTGGGCTCTGATCCAACCTTTGCTGCTGGGCTTGAACCAACTGAGCTGGGCTTAGTAACTTCTGCTGCATCCTTTTGTTGCTGGGCTCGTGGTCTTCTGTGAGCTGGGCTTCGTTGCTGCTGCTGCTGGGCTCTGCTCCACCTGTTGCTGCTGGGCTTGGACGTGAGCTGCTTAGGACGATCCTAAAGCCCAACTGGGCTGTGCAACTAAAAGGGGACTAAAAGCCTATTTTTGGGCTTCCCTCCAAAAAACAAGTAAGCCTAACCCATGAGTTAACCCACTTGGGCCTCATTTAAATTCAAATTTGGGCTTGTAATAATTCATTTAATTATTTATTTGGGATTGTAATAATTTTTATTTTCTTTTTCTTTTTTTTTTATATTTGGGACTGTAATTATTTTTGTTGTTTTTTTCTTTATTTTTCTTTTATTTTTCTTTTTTTTCTTT
>NC_039368.1:97789306-97836806 GCF_003573695.1 Papaver somniferum
TTTATGGGCTTGTCTTAATTATTATTATTATTGTTTTTATTTTCTTTTATGAGTTGTGCTAATTTATGCTAGGTTTAGTTCAAATTTTTTTTTTTTTTTCAAAAACCCAAAATTTTTTAAACCATAACAAAACGCCTTCTTTAAACCAAAACCCATTCAAAAAACCAAATCTTCATAACCCTTGTGGACCAAATTGTTTCCGATTGCTCTGTCTGACCAACATGTTAGTTAAGGTACCTACTAGGACATGATTATGACCTACAGAGACCAGACAAACAGACTTGTTAGAATTAACCCAGACGAACCTATCGAAATTCTAAGTTCTGAGGGAGACAGTCCAGATCAACCAGAAACAATGGGAGAACCCCGTACCCTCAAGGATTATATGTACCCAACTAGAGCCAGTCAACCTTCTTGTATTTTGCTGCCCGAGGCTAATGGCCATTATGAGCTGAAATCAAGCACAATACAGATGCTTCCTATTTTTAGAGGTGTTGAGAATGAAAACCCGTACCACCACGTGAGAGAATTCGAGGAAATTTGTGGAACTCTGCGTTTCACTCAAATGACCGACGAGACCCTGAAGTTAAGGCTTTTTCCTTTCTCCCTGAAAGATAAGGCAAAGGCCTGGCTCTATGCTTTACAGCCTCAATCCATCATGACATGGGATGACCTCACAAAGGAGTTTTTCAAAAAGTTTTTCCCGAACCACAAGACTGCGACAATTCGTCAAAGTCTGAATAGCTTTGTGCAATTAGAAGGTGAGACCTTAGCTAGATACCTGGAGAGATTCAATGAATTATTGCTCCAATGTCCCCATCATGGTTTTGAAAAATGGAGACTTGTGCAAATTTTGTATGAAGGTCTAGATGTGTCCACCCGAACAACGGTTGAGTCGATGTGTAATGGTCTATTCGTAGATAAAACTGCTGACGCGTCTTGGGACTTCTTAATTGAAGTAGCTGAAAAGACGCAACAGTGGGAATCCATTCGTGAAACCAGAAAGACTACATCCGAAGCAAAGGCTTTTAGGATTGAAGCGGATTTTGAGGGTAGAGCAAACATGGCATCAATAGTTAGGAGATTAGAAGAGTTAGAACTACATAAAAATTCAAAACCTTCCACCACTACTCTCCGAGAACATGTCGCTTCATCTGTTTGTGCTGCTTGTAACGACCCCAACCATCAATTCCAATATTGTCCCGATTTGCTTGCAGTCCAGGAGTCTAGGCTTGAACAGGCACATGCCATGTTTCAAAAACCAGAGCATAACCCTTATTCGCAGACCTACAATCCAGGATGGAGAAACCACCCTAACTTTTCATGGTCAAAAGGACCCACTCAAGGAGGACCATCTCAACCCAATCAGAGCTATCAAAACAATCAGGGATATCAGAACAATCAAGGTTATCAACACCCGAGAAACCCTCAACAACAATCAAACTCTCAACAACAATCATATCCTCAACACAATACCGACAAGAGATTGTCCACCTTAGAGGAAATGTTCCAGAGTTTGATGCAAAGTCAGAAAAATCTAGATCAAAAGATGGATCAAATATGTGAGAGAGAAAAGGGTAAACTTCCGAGCCAACCCCAACAAAATCCAAAGAGGATATTTCAAACAGGCACAACATCCTGCACTGAAACCTCACCTGATCAAATCCATGCCATTACCACCCTCCGAAGTGGTAAAGTCATCGAGAACAACGTAGGCGAACCTAATGAGTCTGATACAAATTCCACGTTGTCTCCACAACCCCAGAAAACCAAAGAATCTGAGCAAGTTGGAAAATCTGACAATTCTAGTGCTGTGATGTCCCTTTGCCAACTCATTCTCCTGTTGCCCCATTTCCTCAAAGATTGATCTATCAACAGAAAAGTACCCATTACAATGAGATGTTAGATCTGTTCAAGAGAGTCAACATCAACATTCCTTTTCTTGAAGCAATCAAGCAAATCCCTGCTTATGCCAAATTCCTCAAAGACTTGTGTACTCAAAAGCGCAAGCTCAATGTGCAAAAACGTGCTTTCTTAGCTGAGCAGGTGAGTTCCATCATTCTGAACAAAACTCCACCCAAGTTTAGGGATCCAGGATGTCCAACAATTTCTTGCACTATAGGAGAACACACGGTCAATAAAGCGTTATTAGACCTAGGTGCAAGTGTTAACCTACTGTCATATTCTGTTTATGAGCAGTTAGGTCTTGGGGAGTTGAAACCAACATCTATCACTCTACAACTGGCAGACCGATCTGTCAAGATTCCTCGTGGAGTGGTGGAAGATGTTTTGATCAAGGTTGACAAATTCTATTTTCCCGTAGACTTCATTGTCTTAGACACTCAACCTGTACAAAACCCATACTGTCACATTCCTGTCATCTTAGGACGTCCTTTCTTGGCTACGTCCAACGCGATCATCAACTGTCGGAATGGAGTGTTAAAACTGTCTTTTGGTAACATGACGGTAGAATTGAATGTGTTCGATATTAGTCAACAACCTGTGAATCTTGATGATGATGATGTACATGAAGTTAATATGATTGAAGGATTAATGCAAGATTCGTTGACTAACATTCTATCCGTCGACCCCTTTCAAGCATGTATGGAGAACTTTAACCCTGATTCCTATGATGATGCATACTGTAGTGACGTCCTATCTCTGCTCGAATCTGTACCTCAAATGGACGTCACGGAAAGGAAATATGAAGTGGAACAACCCCTATTCTCTGATTCCAAGATTATTCCATCCATTGTTGAGCCACCCAAGCTTGAATTGAAAACGTTGCCTAGTACGTTGAAGTACGCATTCCTAGGTTCTTCTGATACTTTACCTGTCATTATTTCATCATGTTTAGACACGGAACAGGAAAGTAAGCTTTTAGAAGTACTTAAGGAACACAAAGAGGCCTTAGGATGGACCATCTCAGATCTCAAAGGAATTAGTCCCACCATTTGCATGCACCACATTAACCTTGAAGAGAATGCCAAACCATCGAGGGAAATGCAAAGGAGACTTAATCCTAACATGAGAGATGTAGTCAAAGGAGAAATCCTGAAACTACTTGATGCGGGTATCATATACCCAATTCCCGATAGCAAATGGGTTAGTCCCATTCAAGTTGTGCCTAAGAAGTCAGGCATTACTGTAGTTCAGAACGACAAGAATGAATTAGTCCCTACTCGTACAACCACAGTATGGCGAGTATGCATCGACTACAGGAAGTTGAACACAGTAACAAGGAAGGATCACTTCCCGCTCCCTTTCATTGACCAAATGCTAGAACGTGTGTCTGGACACAGTCACTACTGTTTTCTAGATGGCTTTTCCGGTTATAACCAAATTCACATTGCTCCGGAAGATCAGAAAAAAACTACATTCACGTGTCCATTTGGGACGTTTGCTTATAGACGTATGCCCTTCGGGTTGTGTAATGCACCTGCTACTTTTCAGCGTTGCATGATGAGCATTTTTTCTGACATGATAGATAGTTTTCTCGAGATCTTTATGGATGATTTCTCTGTTTTTGGTTCCTCGTTTGACGAATGTTTGAAGCATCTTGCCCTCGTGATATCCAGATGTAAAGAAAAGAACCTTGTTCTAAATTGGGAAAAATGCCATTTTATGGTGAATTCAGGAATAGTTCTAGGACACATCATCTCAGAGAAAGGAATTGAAGTGGATAAAGCTAAAGTTGACCTCATTCAACATCTACCACAACCTTGCTCTGTGAAGGAGATCAGATCATTTTTAGGTCATGCTGGTTTTTACCGGCGATTCATCAAAGATTTCAGCAAAATCTCCAGACCTCTGTGCAGTCTTCTCTCCAAAGATGTTGCCTTCAATTTCAATGCTGCTTGTGTGAAGGCATGGGAGGAATTAAAAACCCTTCTCACCACCGCTCCTATAGTCCGACCACCCGATTGGAAGCTTCCGTTCGAACTTATGTGTGATGCCTCTGATTATGCTGTTGGTGCTGTTTTAGGACAGCGAGTTGATAGACTACCATATGTGATATACTATGCTAGCAAAACCCTTAATGATGCCCAACTCAATTATTCAACTACCGAGAAGGAATTGCTTGCCGTCGTTTTCGCATTAGACAAGTTTAGGTCTTATCTGATAGGGTCTAAGATCATCATATACACAGACCATGCGGCTTTGAAGTATCTTCTTTCCAAGAAGGATGCTAAAGCTCGCCTTATTCGATGGATACTCTTATTACAGGAATTCGATCTTGAAATCCGTGATAAGAAAGGTTGTGAGAATGTGGTTGCTGATCATTTGTCCAGATTAACTTTAGAGTCTATTGATGATTGTGAGCTGATTAGAGAATCATTCCCAAATGAACAGCTGATGTCTATCTCAGACCTTCCTTGGTTTGCTGATATTGTTAACTACCTCGCTACAGGTAGGATGCCCTCACGTTGGTCGAGACAAGACCGCTTTAAATTCCTGGCTGAAGTCAAACATTTCCTTTGGGATGACCCATATTTGTTTAAGTACTGTCCAGACCAAATCATTAGGAGATGTGTCCCCAACACTGAACAGAAAGATGTGATATCTTTCTGTCATGACCAAGCATGTGGAGGCCATTTCAGTGCCAAGAAAACCGCTGCAAAGATCTTGCAGTGTGGATTCTATTGGCCATCATTGTTCAAGGATTGCCATGATTATTGTGTTGCTTGTGAACGCTGTCAAAAGCTAGGAAGCATTTAGAGGAGAAACATGATGCCATTGAACCCCATTTTGATTGTGGAGATTTTTGATGTTTGGGGGATAGACTTCATGGGTCCATTTCCCATGTCTGACAGCAAGTTGTACATCCTAGTCGCAGTTGATTACGTTTCTAAGTGGGTAGAAGCCATAGCAACCAGAACAAATGACCACAAGGTGGTACTTTCATTTCTAAAGGAGAACATATTTTCACGTTTTGGTACCCCTAGAGCTATCATCAGTGACGGCGGTTCACATTTTCGTAACAAGTACTTTGAGTCTTTAGTACGCAAGTATGGCATAACTCACAAGGTTGCTACTCCGTACCACCCTCAGACTAGTGGACAAGTGGAAGTGTCTAATAGGGAAATTAAGCACATTCTGGAGAAGACGGTCAACCCGTCCAGGAAAGATTGGTCATTGAGATTGAATGATGCTTTGTGGGCCTATAGAACAGCTTATAAGACACCAATTGGCATGTCCCCCTATCGTCTAGTGTATGGAAAGCCGTGCCATCTACCTGTGGAATTAGAACATCGTGCCTACTGGGCAATCAAAGAGCTGAACTTCTCTCTGGACGAAGCTGGAATTCAACGGAAACTTCAACTCAACAAGTTGGAAGAATTGAGAAATGAGGCTTATGACAGTGCCAAGCTGTACAAGCAAAAGATGAAGATATTTCATGATAAGCGTATTCTGCGCAAATCCTTCACTCCTGGTCAGAAAGTCTTGATGTATGACTCCCGATTACATCTTTTTCCAGGAAAACTGCGTTCCAGATGGAAGGGACCGTACCTAGTACGCACAGTTTTTCCTCATGGAGCTGTAGAGCTGGAGGATGTCTCCAACAAGAACGTTTTCAAAGTCAACGGGCAGAGATTAAAACCATTTCTTGAGCCATTTCCACCCGACATTGAAACAACCAACCTGGAGGACCCAGTCTATGTGGACTAAACTGGTCCACTCTTTCCCTAAAAAACCAAAAAGTTTTCCAAATGTTTCCCTAAAAACCAAATTTTTTTCGTTTTCCCATCAAAAACCAAGTGTATCCCAACAAAACCAAATTTTTTCAAAAAGTCCAACCCCATTAAAAACCAAATTTTCTTGTAGATAATGTGTTAGTTAAATTTCCTTTTGTATATATTTTGTGCTCATCCATTGTGACTGCTAATATGATGGATTTTTGCCTTGAAACAACGGAGTTTTAATCGAGCTACCACCGTACAATCGGGTATTCTCTCTCCTTTTACTCTACTCAGCATGTTCCTCTTCATATATTGTTTTATAATTCTTTCCATGTTTTGAAACATTGAGGACAATGTTTAGTTTAGGTTTGGGGGTATAGAGTAGATGCCACGATAATATGCTATAATTGAAAACGAACTCCTTTTTTTTGAAAAAATTCAAAATTCAAAAAAAAATTAAAAAATGAAAAATCATAAAAAATGGAGCTCATTTACCTTGAAATGTTGACTCTTGTGCAAATATGTATTTTTATTAGGAGTCTTAGTCTAGATATTTAGGCACCCTGATTCTAGCACAATTCACATAGTGATAAGAAATTTGCACGCGCACGATCTACCAATACATGTATGGCCTCGATCTTCAAGGTGTTTGATAGGAAGTTACGATTGCCAATCACTTTAGAATACTGAACGAAACTTGACTAGCTTGTTCTTTGGTTGGTTGGGATAGAAGGTGGAGGTTACATTAAGAAAGACAACCATCGAATTTAACTGGGTGCATCAAAAAGGGCTACCTCTTGCAAAGTGTCATGTAATTTTTTGTTTCCTTTTGTATATTTATCAAAAGTGTTTCCTATCTCAAAAAAAAAAAAAAAAAAATCAAGTATTTATCAATTCCATCATCTCTTGTTCCAAAAATAAAAGAGAGTAGTCAATGTAAATAAGAGTCATGTAAAGAGTTATTTTGTTGTTTTGTTGTAATAAGCAAGAAGGGTGTATGCCATTGATGTACAACGCGAGTAATTGTGAAATACCTCCAACTCATTCACAATTCTCGTAAAGTCCGGACAGCTAGCTAGATTTCGACCTCAGTTCTTAGCCTGAGAAACTATCTCTTAGTGATTAGTAGTCATGACTTCAGATCTTTCTTTACACATGTGTAGATACACTTACACTCTTATCACATGTCTTTTTTTGTTATCAGTGCTAGGATTGTGCCTTCGATAGCTAGATTGACATCTCCATTTTGCTGTGAGCTTAAACTGTTTTGCACATGTCACGTTTGATGGAATCTGAGCTTATATTTTGACCTAGAACTTTGTAGGTACGTTCTAAGCAAACCTTCACGAGACTTCAACTCGTCCACTAGGGACACTTAGTGGTTTAAAAGGCTTAGTGCATACGCTAAATGCATTCGAGAGACTAGCGACAGTGGTATAGTTAGGATTTCCTTAGTTTTGTTTTACTTGAGGACAAGTAAAATTCAGGTTTGGGGGTATTTGATGAGTGCCAAATAATGTATATATTTATCCCTTTTTGTTGGCAATTTAACTCATCTTTTATGCATTAATTCTACATTTTATCCCATATTCTGTATTTTCATTGTTTTCAAGAATAAATATTTTTCTTACTTAATTTTACATTTTTAGGTAATAAATAAAGTTCGGATGACTTGCGGAGCAAAAAGAGCAGAAAAGTAGTGAAAAGCCGGGAGAAATTACGCAAGGAAGCCGCAAAGAATGGAGCGCACGTCCAAAAAGCTGGAAATGGGCTCAAGAAGAAGAAAGTTGTTCTTAAAGAAGAAGTGGGCTCAAGGTTTTCCAAGCCCAAACTCATTTTCCAAACCCATATTCTATACCCAAAAGCCTAAAACCCAAATCCATACCCGCTTGCGTCTTCAGCCGTCAGATCAGTTCTCAGAAGCATCCGACGGTCGCTACCTTGCTGTGCATCGAAGTTTGATATCTCCGCCTAACACTACAACACCTAACTCCATCTGGCGTCGTTGATTTTGTTGTATTATATAATCCAGCGGTCGCTACAAGCTTCACTTCATCTCACCGTCAGATTGATCTTTCATCTCCCTATCCCACGGCTCAGCGTCGCAGATCATCAAACTCGATACACTCGCCTCACACCCAAGTGCCGAACACCCTATACCCAGCCAAACGCACCTTTCTTCTTTCTTCTCCATCTCTTCTTCCTTCAGAACCCGTACCACCACCATGTCCGTCTCCATCACCACCACCTTACCCCAAATCACTCCACTATCTTCTCCCCAACTCTATTCTACCTAAGCCCATCATCACCATCACGTACTATCTCTTTAGCATCACTAATTTCTCCAATTTCTCATCTCTCTGCTCACTGAAACCCTAGGTGAGAAATTGGGGATATAAGTGATGATTAAAGCAACAATTGGAGCATGAGAGGAACGAGAATAAGCAGAAGAAGAGTGGGTCGACGAGATGGAGCGAGTATCTCATCAACGGTAGGTAAATCAATTTCACCTAATTTCACTGTTTTGGGGGAAATTTGGGGGAAAACCCTAAATGGGTAATTGGGTATAAATTAGTGTTATGTGGAGTGTGTGAAAGACACTGTATATCTCTCTGGACTAGCCAGTAGAGAATTGAGCCAATTTTTAATGAACTTCAATTTCAGTTGCTTATCTGTTGATGGTTAATGTTGCATGTGTTTTTAGAATTTTATCTTGAATGTTAATTGTGTATGAATCATCTGTATTAATGTATGTATGTTGCTATATCATATTTAGCATGAGCTAAACAGCATCAGGCCAAGGCTCAGCTGAAGCCTTGTGCACTGTCAAGTGACTAGAAGCTAGGATAGTTACTTCCTTGTATGTTTTGATTGAGCAAATGGGAGATACCAATGCTCATAGAGCCTGTGATTGGATGTACTGTCAAAAGACAGCCAATGCTAGGGGCAGACTAGTGAGCAATTTGGTATTCTTCCATTTCTAGATGTATGCATAGGAACAAACACAACCTAGAAAGATGTCATTTTATTAGGACACAAGGTGGATCCTAAGCCTTGGCTTACCCACCAATTCCCTCTCAGTCACTTACATTTTCAGTCCTATGTGCTTGCAATTCAGTTTATTTTCTTGCCTTTTATTTTCTTGCACTTTGAAGCCTTTTTGTGCACTGAAGTCAGTGCACAATCCTCACCTTGCCCTTGGCTTCCAAGCCTTGGTTCTTTGCTGCTTTACCTAGCTGTTTCCTTTGCTTTACCTTGCATCCTTGGTTCATACCATTTACCTGCCCTTAGCTCACTACACACCTTAGCTAGGAAGACTTCTTGTATGCTCCTCTCCCTGTGGACAAACCCCTACTCACCCTTTTATTACAAATCTTGGCCTTGTATACTTTCAAGTGTTTTGTGTGCTTCTAATTTATCACACCAACTCCCTAAATTCATCAAATTTCTCAAAATTCATGAATTTTTCATAAAATCATCAAAATATTATAAAATTAAGGAAAAGGCACCACGGGAACGTGGTCACTACCGGCCGACCATGCCTTGACCACGGCGGTCCCACGCCTCCTCATTCCTTATTTTATAATTATTTTTCATCATCTCAGGGTGTTTTCCTCAGTTTCGTCGAAACCCTAATTTTGGCATATTTTCTCGAATGGATGCTCAATTGCACGCCAGAAAATATCAAAATTCTCAGGACTGAGATGCGGACGCCTTGGGGACACGAGTATGCTATCTTGACCGACCAAGATTAGCTCTTTGGCTCACGGAAGCCGGTCCCATCAATTTTCACAGTTTTGACCTAATTTGCACAATTGCTCGTATGTGTTTTTTGTTTGTGGCATTTGAGCAGCTGGAGGAATGGGAAAAAAGGGTTTGATGGATTGGTGACCGAGGTTGAAACTGAGTTCAATAAAACTATGGAATTGATATTACAGTTGGTGGTGATGCTGCAGTAGTAAGAAGGTTGAGTGGATGGATGAGATGTAGATGAGTTGAAGATGATGGTATTGCTACTGAATCTTGAATGAGAAGAGTTAGATGAATGCTAGGTTGATTACAGTTTATGATTGTGAAGAGAAAGTGTTTAGAGATGGAACTGAACTGTTGTTGCAGATGGAATTGAGTTATATAATGAGGATTCTGTAGCTGTTGGTGAAGTTCTATCATTGTGATGTTGTACAAGACCGAGTCTTAGCCCTTGTGCGGTACCGGCCTTGTTAGTACCAAAGAAATATGGTTCATGGCGTATGTGTGTGGATAGTAGGGAAATCAATAGAATCACATTGAAGTACCGATTTACAATTCCTCGTTTGGATGACTTACTTGATCAATTAAGTGGAGCATGTGTTTTTAGCAAACTTGATTTTTAAAATGGGTATTATCAAATTCGTATCAAGGTGGGAGATGAATGGAAGACCGAAAGATTAGAGACAGTTTGTATGAATGGTATGTTTGGATGGTATGGTATTTCAAACATACCATTTATGCCATTTTATTTCACAATTACTCTTTTATCCTCTACCTTCCCTTATTTTCTCATCTTTGTCCTTTTTGTTTACTACTTATTCATTAAACCCTAGCTCTACTAGTTTCAAGTTTGGTTTTAAGAAATACTAGGAGAGAATCCTTGTTTCCCTCTTTCCTTCAATCTTTCTCTTTGAGTGGAATTGATGTTAGGAGATGCCTCAATAAGCTTGTAACTTCCAATTGATTTTGGGTAGAAGTTGTAAGTATTAAAGAGAAGAACTTTGATTTTTGTTTCTTCCTTATTCTAAGGGTAGAAGAAGCTTAAATTGAAAGGTTAGTAATTCTATTTCATGGTGTTTTTGATTCAATTTTACATTATTATTGCAAGTAGAAGTTTCACTTTACATTAAATGCGAACTGGGGAGCCCTTCTAGTTCTGCACCCTACGAAGCCTCTTCATATTACAAGCTAATTAAGTCCTCCAAATGTTTTATCGATCAAGAACATCCTTCATCACTTCACAACGAAAATTATGTGTGAACAGTAGAATCTAAATACAGTTCTAGATGAACCCGTAAAAAACAACTCGAGCTTATTTGTCCTGCGGAACAACTCTAATTCCCTCCGCTGCTATCTCACCATGCGTTATCTTATCTCTTTATGGAATAAAGACATGCTTTAAAGCAGCGGAGGGAACAAAGAATTCTCATCTTAAAGCATGTTTTTTCAACTTCTCAAGTGGTGTCGATCAACGGGCTACGGATTCTCTGTGCCGAGAATTCTCTGTTCCCTCTGTACCCGCCACTAATAAAAAGCCACATGTAATTAAGATTTGCTTCATTTAACGCTATTAAATCCTTAAATTAGGTCGTCTTCTTCCTTTACAAACAAAGAAAAAACATGAACGCTTTCGCATCACAAATCTGATTCATTCAGCTGGATCACTAAGAGCCTCTCCAATGGAATGTGTGTGGAGGAAAAAGTCATAATACACATAGGATTCACAACAATATTTATAAAAAATCATCTCCAACCCATTAATGTGAATATGATGTGGCAAAAAAAAGTTAGACATCCTCTAGTTTTAGACATTCACTTAGAGTATGTTTTCCCATCCTAGTCACACTTTTGTTAATAAAAGTCAATGAAAATTAAAAATGAAAATGATTTTAACCAATTATATGCCTACAAATAAGTAAACAAATAATAGAAAACTTTATGGGTTGGAGATGAAACTTTATTTTTCCTAATATTTAGGATTTTCTACTCAAAGGGATGTCTTAGAAGTGATGCCACATATGAAATATTCACATTCACCATTGGAGAAGCTCTAAAAGAAATTTTCTATTTTAAGTGATAAATATAAGTCATAACTTGCTTCTGCGTATTATAAGAACATAATCATAATTCATAAGAAAATAGTTAATTATTTTTTATCAATTTCTTTGATATGTTTAAGCTTGATACAGGGATAAAGAAAAATTAGCCTCTTATATCAATCGGTCTTTGGCTTTGTTGAATTTGGCCTTGACCATCATCGTCTTATTGTATTTTTCTTTTCCCAAATGATCGGTTACTAGAGATTCTTCGAAGAAAAAAGAGAAAAACTATTACTGCTGTCCAAGTGTTATGGTTCAGAAGAAAAGATTTGTATAAAAGCTACATATTTTTTTAGCTTTAACCCCAGAAGGGAACAAATCCCATTCTTTAGTTACATGATGCTTTCTAGCTAGCTTTGCTAAAGCATTCGCTTGTTGGTTACATTTCCTATTTACAAACACACACTTAGACTTTACAAGCGAGTACATTCCGACTTTATAGTTATTCACAATGGAAAATTTTGTCCAAGGCACTGGTGAAGGAACTTCATTAACATCCTGAACTAAAGGAAGATTATCAGAGATGAAGATGACTTTCTCTAACTGTAGTTGATTAGCCCACTGGGTTGCAAAAAACAATGACTGAGCTTCAGCTTCTGTTACCAAATCTGCATATGTTGACCAACATCTTGCAGCTCCAAAGATTCTATTGGCTTTGTACCAGACGATTCTGCAGCCTGCAATATGTGAGTTGTTAGTGATGGAAGCATCAATAAACATCAAATTCCAGTCTGAATGTTTCATGAGCAATTCATTGTCAAGAGAAAATCTGGATGATATTTAGAAATTCTAAGGCCAGGTTTTTGAAGTGTATAATACAAATTCTGAGTCTGTTTCAAAGTCTGAAGTTGTATGCCTATCCTATGTATAATATCAATAGGATTCTGTTTCTGATGTTCAAAAGTGGCTCTGCACCTTGCTTTCCAAACTTGCCAAATCACTAGAACATAGTTCTTCTGCTCACTAGACAATGTCTTACTATCTATCCAATTTATCATCCAATCACAAAAGCTAGTAAATGTAGTAAGAACATAGTAGGTATGTGGGAAGCTACCAAACCACACTGCCCTAGCAAAAGGACAGTAACAAAAAAAATGCTCCATAGTCTCTTCAGCTGCATCACACAAGGGACATAAATAATTTTTTGCAACACCAATTCTATACAAGAAGGATTTCAAAGGTAAAATATTATGCAAACACTTCCAAAAAAAACAATTTGAACTTAGGCAGAACATCAAGATGCCACAATCTTAACCAGAGTTTCTGCTCTTGAGAAGAAGCAGTACATTGAGGACTAATAAATCTTCGATAAGTGGACTTAGTGGTAAATTTACCTGAATTTGTAAGAGACCACCTAATTTCATCCTTACCTGTGACAGGTAGAGTGATACGCATGATACGATCAATCTGATGTTCATTGAAAAGTTCTGCTAATGCTGATTCCTCCCATTCATGAGTGTAATGGTTTATCAGTTGAGATACCTCATTATAATCTTGTAAATGGTATGTTGTTGGCTTTTCTAAAGGTTGATCATTTTGGTAGATCCAGTCATCCTGCCAAATACTAATATCCTCCCCATTGGAAACCTCCCATACATGATATTGTTTTACTATTTCCAGACTTCCTAATACCTTTCCATATCCAACTACTATGCTTTCGATAAATACCATATAAGGGAGAATATTTTGGAAAATATTTAGATTTCAACACTCTAGAACATAGATTATCAGGATTAGTTACTAACCTCCAAGCCATTTTGTCCAGGAGAGCTAGGTTAAATTTCCTAAGGTTTTTGAAGCCAAGACCACCATACCTCTTAGGCAAACACAATGCACTCCATGCTTTGGGATTCAACCCCTTCTTTCTAGGTTGGTGTCCCCACCAATATCGCCGCTGAATAGTTTCTAGTTGTTTAATGATAGAGACAAGCAGAGGAAAACATGTCATTTGATAGATAGCAATAGAATTTAAAATAGCTTGACTCTGAATTGCTCTCCATGGTTGGGGAATAAGCTTTTCTTTCCAACCATCTAGCTTTCTTTGCATCTGATCCACTAAAGGTTGAAAACTTAATGCCTTAGACCTGTTAAGGAACAAAGGAACCCCTAAATATTTATCAGAAATTTTCATGGATTTCATTTGAAGCAAATTTGCTATTTCAGTTTGCGTATGCCGAGTTATTTTCCTACTAAAAGCTATACCACTTTTTATAGGATTGATTACCTGGCCAGATGCTCGGCTAAAACGTAGTAAAATATCTTGAGCATGAATCAGTTCATAAGTTTTAGCCTTAAGGAACAAAATGACATCATCATCAAAAAATAAATGAGAAATAGAAGGACCATTCCTAGCAGGCTTAACACCATGAATTTTTTTCTGAGATTCCGCATTAAGAAGAAGTCGAGACAATGCATCCATACATATTATAAACAGATAGGGAGACAAGCTATCACCCTGACATAAACCACGCGAAGGAACATATTTTTTACAAGGAGTACCATTTAACAATAAAGAAATAAACGCAGATGAAATACAAAAGTAAATCATTTTACACCATTGCTCAGCAAACCCCAACTGTTTCAAAACATCATATACAAAAGACCATACAATACGACCAAACGCCTTAGACATATCTATGTTTATAGCAATATCTACCACTCGATCTTTTTTCTTTTTCATAGTGTCGAGAAGTTCATGTGCCATTACTATGTTATCCTGAATACATCTACCCGGCATAAAAGCCGATTGATAGGGAGATATTATCTTAGATATGATTGGTTTCATCCTAGTGACAAGCAACTTAGATATAATCTTGTAAGTGGCATTACACAAACTAATCGGGCGAAAGTCACCAGGCAATGTAGGGCATTCTACTTTGGGTACTAAGGTTTGATATGTGAAGTTCATATTGGGATGGAAAGTTTGAGTTGTAAAGAAATCATGTACTAATTTCACAATATCAGTGTGGACTATATCCCAACAACACTTGTAGAAACCTATTTGAAACCCATCAGGACCTGAGGCTTTCCAGGAAGGCATCTCAGCAATAACATGTTTAATTTCATCTTCAGTAGGCATTTTTAGCAGATTAAAATTATCCTCTTCAGTTATACATGGAGAAATTAAATTTAGTAATTCAGAGTCCTTACCTGGATTAGTTGTAGAGGTAATATGAGCAAAATGACTATTTAATATCTCCTCAATCTCTTCCCTTTTCTTACACCACATGCCTAATGAATTTTGTAAAGATGCAATATGGTTTCTTCTACGTCTAAAATTAGCTCTAGCATGAAAATATTTTGTATTACGATCACCATAAGCAACAAGATTATCCCTAGATATTTGTCTAGCATGCTGATCCAAAATATCATACCATTTAGACAACTCTATCTTATCATGCTTATATGCAGGTAGCAATTCAGCTTGGGCATTGTGACAGGACAGATACTCAACTCTTTTTTTTAAGCCTTTGATTTTCTTTTGAATACTACCAAAAGTGATGCTGCTCCAATTGGATAAAGCATGTTGAGTTGCAACAAGTTTCTTCTGTAAAACATCCATGTCATCATAGTTGATATCAACATTCCAAGCATTAGCGATAACACTCTTACTTTCAGAATGGCCAAGCCAATATTCAAAGACTCTAAAAGGCTTTTCCTTTTTAAGACTCCCTGGAATAGTATCGATCAAAATCGGGGCATGACTGAACCTACCGGCAATAAATTCAAAAATTTAGCTTCAGGGAAATGTTGATGCCATTGTGTGTTAGAAATAGCTCCGTCTAATCTCACTCTAACCAGGGCTTGATCTTTCCTATGATTCGACCAAGTGTACGGGTCTCCAGACCAAACAACATCAGTTAATCCTAAATGTCTAATATCTTGAGCAGCAAAAGCATGTTTATTAGAGACCTTACTACATCCACCTACTTTTTCATCTATGGAAAGAGTGGTATTTAAATCACCCACTAGCAACCAAGGCAAAGAGTAATTATGATCTAGTTCCTGAATAGCTTGCCACTACTATACCTTTTCTTGAGTGTGATTAGCACCATACATACAAGTTAAGATTCATTTTCCTACTGAAGCATCTGTTTGTAGCACAAAAGACACAAGATTCCTACTTTCCTGTATTAACTCTATGTGAAATCCATCTTTCCACAAAATACATAACCCTCCAGCTAATCCTATGGAACTTTGTATCCAAAAGTTAGGATAAGAAAATTCCCTCTGTATTGCTTTCATTTTATGGTACTTATGTTTAGTTTCTGACAAAAAAATAAGGTCCGGAGAATGAGTACTAATTTCACTTTTCAGGTGATTTCTAGTTAGAGGATTACCAATCCCCTGAACATTCCAGGCTAAAATACGCATGACTCAGATAACAGAGAGAATCAAATTCTTAATACTATCTATGAAAATATAGCACAAGATGCACACTATATACCAGTACACACACAATAAAAAGTAAACTTGTTTCCTAACAATAATCACAACATACAACACAATAGAAAATCCAACCTTAACACACAGATAACGAAACTTGCATAAAAAATAATGACAAAAGAGTTGATTAAATACCTGTTCATCAGTAGTAGGAGCTTTGACATGTGTTTCACTAGTGTCCATGTCCTGAATTGGTTCTTCCATAACACCCTTATCCTTGGACATTATCTCCTCCACTCTCATTTTCTTAATACCTCTGAGTTCAGGAGCCGGACCCATTATCTCTTTTCCTTCGTCTGAATTATTCCCTTGAGGTGTTGCTTCCCTAATCACAGGACTTGCCTCCCTAATTTGAAGAGGTGATGAGGTAGGCAAAGGGACTAACATTCGTGCTGCAGATGGACTGGGTCTCAAAAATTGATGAACCTTACTCAATTCTATTTGGAGCAACTGATGAACACTGCCTCTTCTTATGATTTTCCACATAACACTTGGGGCATAGGCGAAACGGTTGATCCACATAGTAGAAGATTATTTTCACATTTGTTCTGTTTAACCTTTGTAATTTTAAGCCTCTCCTCCATGGAGTATCAACAGTAAACTGAACAGTTACAGTCACCCTCTGAGTTGAAGTTGCAACTCCATTTGGCGGATTAACATCAAGAACAGTTCCAACAAATCTACCCATTCGAGTTTGAAATTCTTGAGGGTGATCCAAGAGCTCAAATTGAGCCACTATGTTATTCCATTCAAGTTGATCAACATTAACAGAAGGACCCCAGTGATGCATAATTACTAGCTGACCACTAAACGAAGAATACCTCTTACTCAAAAGATAATCTTTGTTTGCTGGATTCTCAAAATTAATGATATACTTCCTCCGTTACTTTTTAATATGTCAGTTTGTATAAATAAATATTTCAAAAAAATAGGCCAGTTTTCTAATTGGGAAAGTCAAATGTTATTTTAATTTTCTGGGACCACTTTTCTTTTAACTTCTTTTGATGACAAGTGTTATGTGGATCATTTCAATTATTTTTTTGGCTGACAAGTGTCATGGGGATCATTTCACTTCACTTCTTTTATTGATAAGTGTCTAGAGAACCATTTTCATTAATTAGTTCTCTTAATTTTTTTAATTTTCTCAAAAAAGAGAAACTGGTCTATTAAAAAAAAAATTCTCAAAAAAAAAAATGGTCTATTAAAAAATAACGGAGGGAGTACATGTTTGTATCGTGATAACTGAAGAAGAAATTTCCTGCATCTTGCCAAATTCTTTTCGCTGCTCTCTCTGCAGATCCAACAAACATAGGGTCCTCACAAAACACTTTGGCAATTATACTTGCTTCCCAGTTGAGGACACCTTCCTGAATATCAACATCATCATGAACCACAAATTCCTCTTGCAACGAATTATTTGCTAGATCCGCTGTGATTGACTCAATTGAAGCTTCGGATGAGGAAGCCACTCATGAACCCAACTAGATCTGATAGATGTGATTACTGATTTTAGGTTAGAGACAGAAGCGATAATTCCCAAGATGAAGCTGATAAGAATGATGTTATGACCCGAACCAAGAGACAAGGACACGTCTAAAAGGAAACCAATCGACAGAAACACACGTCGCTCACTACTGACGAGCCAGGTAGGAGCTTAGTGATTCATGAAATCTGAAACTGAAACAAAAAAATCCAACGATCAAGAAACTAGGTCAGGAAACTAAAAGATATCAATTAATTAATGACCATGAAGACTAAGAGGACAAAAAAACAGATGATTAAAAGTATAACAAGATTAGAATTCTACTGATTTCAAAATTTAGATCATCCAAATTAAATGAACAAAGATCTGATTTGGTAAGGATATTAATTTCGCCTTATTTTCGCCAGAACATTAAGTCGGTCCCTCACCATCCCGCAAACCTCCCATCGAGTTGGTTCAGGATTCCAAGTTTTTCCTACACATTTTAGCTTGATGCAATGATGCTGCACTTTACCAATCAACAAGACCACTATAACTTGATGCTATAGCTTGATGGTATATAACGCCGTGAGATGGGGAAATAGAAAGAGAAACACGTGGAGCTTTGTTAGTGGTTGGCATAGGGGATTCTCGGAGTCCAATTTTGTGCACACTCTTTCTCGGAGTCCAATTTTGTGCACACTCGGACACTCCTTTAAAGAGTGTGCACAAAATAAATTGATTCTATTGGTTGGGCTAAAACAACCGTCAAGTATTTATTAATTTTTTCCTTTTTTTTTTTCATTTAATTCAATTAAAATCTAAATATGGAAAGAATATCCTATCTGTAGTTGCATAAATTCACAAACTACATCCAAAGGTGTAGAAACTAAACTAGAATTAGTAAAGATGCATACTCAAACATGAACACAAAGATATACGTGGTTCGGCATGATTACATACGTTTACGGGGTGAAAGGATGATTGTTATTACTTCTCGTTTAGGTTACAAGGATGTTATCTTTCTCAAATGAACCATTTCTTTCACTCTCAAATGAACTCAAGTGATTCTCTCTCCCAATCTCAAATCTGATCTCTCCCTTTCCTTCTATACAATCCCTCATATTTATAGGTTATGACTGAAATACAACAAAGTTACAATGTTGGTCACTGTACATCAATCTAGTTGTTCCCTATCAGACCTATCTTGGTCCTCGCCTGCCTTTCTGGTGTGGCCGATATAGCCTCGGTCTTTGGCGGCTTTTCATTTGAGTCGATCCCTTGGTATTTGGTCGACGCGATATCGCCCTTCCTTCCTTGTCGTCCCTCTGTTTTGACTTACTTCGTCTGTTTGACCGAGTACTCCCTGTTTGTATGCTTATCTTGTCAGATGATAAGGGTCGCGTCACATCCGACAGATGTAGGGCCATCACGTCTGACCCACGTGATTCCTCATTCTTCGTGCCATCGGGGTTTATCCTGTGATTCGCTCTTCATCATTATTGGGTGCATCATAGCATAAGATCTTGCCACCTAGCCCTATGGATTATTTACACCTACATTTATGCCCCTTGTTACCCTTGTTTTCCCATACCGCTTTACTTCGTCATTCCCATTGTTTGTGGTAGTCTTGGTTGGTGCTTTCCCTTCATTTCTTTCCCTGTTCGCTTGACATCAAATTCCATAGTTCTTCGTTTGTTCCTGTCATGGCCGATTCTCCATCGATGACTGAAAAGCGGTGTGGGAGTGATACTTTTTCCGATAGTGATGTTGTTTCCCTTGATTCCTTGTTTTTGCTTGAGAGTCCTCCCATCATGATTATCGTGCTATGAAATCGATTTTTCCTGATGGTTCTCCTTCTTCTTTTTCGTGTAGGGATGATAAGAGAATTTTCAAAGATTTATCTGATGATGAGTTTATCCGACAGTTGAAGGAAGAGTTTGGTCTTCAGAACTATGAGGTAACCCTAGTATCGGGCCAGTCTTGTGTGTTGAAGAAGGCCGATGTCGAAAGGCATGAGCAGTCGTCTGAGACGGTTATTATCACCAGAGGGAAGTTAGAGTTTGGTCCGCGTTCCCTCTGTACAACCCTGAAGATCCCTTTTACTATGAGGTGTTGTCGCAGCTTCTCTCGTATCGGGCCTTGACTTAGTGGAATTGAAACACCTTTCGTGTGATGAATGAATGGAAGAGCCGAGGCGAGGGTCATGGCTCTGCGGCCGAGTGGTCGACCTATAAGCCATCTGACGCTCCCGATTATACTTCTGCCAATTTTATTATGAATTATCGGAGCGGGAATGCTACCAACGGCGACCTCACTGGTTTCGCTGCTAGTCCTCATCGTCAGAATAATCTTCATGAGGGTGCTACAAGGTTGATGTTGGATGCTGATCCTATCGTCAAAGGTTCTAACAAGCGTGCTCGCCACACCAATGACCCTTACTGGGACCGAGTTCCACTTCTTGTTCGCGGGCATATCTTGCATGGTAGTTTTCCTCCACCCGAGTTTTCTGCTGAGCCTTATCCTTTCTGGGTGATTAATGATGATAAGGTGGGTCGTTCCTTCTTAGCTTTCTTTGACCCCCACTATGTCGGCCCGGAGTACTGATTAATCTCTCGCCGCAGGTCAAGCCTCAGGGCGATTCTGTCAAAGCGGCTCTCATTTCCAAGAAGATGAGTGCCAGCACAAGGGTCGAGGAAGATCAGGGGAAGGTAACAAACATACAACTTATTCTAAGTACATGTACTTGCCCCTGTTTTTTGCCTTCACGTGTTCCGACGCTGAGCCTTGTGCAGAAATTTCCCGGGTGCGAGGACGAAGATGTCGAAGGGTCCTCGGCTCAAGATGGTAAGGTTGTTATCGATCAGTCCTTAATGTTTTTCCCTTGGCGAGGAACCGATCTGATGCCCCTGTTTGATCTTATAGGTGGTGAAGAGCACACCCTAAGGCGTAACCCTCCCCGGGGCAAGGCGACTGCAAAGGGTGTGACGCTGAAAGGTTCAAATGTCGTGATTGAGATTCCTGACCAAGAAGACGAGGATGATATCTTCGACGATGACTCTCTTTTCGAGAAGGAACCCGAGAAGGATGTAGAGGCCGTTGTTGTCCCGTCCGGCTTACAGTCCGGCAATCAAGCATCGACCGAAACATCTGTGAAAGATAAGGTGGATATTGTTGAACCATAGGAACTGCAGAGGTTGCCCCAGATTACTGCTGGATCTTCATCGGGCGTTCAAACGACATTCACCATATAGGGCCACGTCTGTGACTCGCTCGGCGCATTGACTTCTGCAGAATTTGGCTCTTTTACTGATGAGCAGATGATTGTCGACGTGCCCCAGTATTATGACACTGTGGTGAGTATCTTGCTTACACTTTCTCTTTGATTGTTATTTGCCCTCACTGACTCGTCTTGAGATGGATTCTGTAGGCCGTGAATCGGGCGAGGTTGGAGGCCGCTCTTCGTCGGCAGGAGATCCGACAGTATGAGTCTGTCAAGCTTCAGTTGCAGCTGGAAAAGGAACGATCCCATGATCTAGAGATCAAACTTGCTGATGTGCAAGGTACATTGTTGAAAAATATTCGTGTTTGTTGATTGAGTTCTTCGTGTCAATATCCTGAGTCGGGTACTATTCTTTTAGCCGAAATAGCTAGTATAGATCTAGACGCTGCTTCGGAGTATAGGCTCATAAAGAGGAAATAGGATATCGAGAAAGACCTCGTGGAGAATCTTCGGAAACGGATTTCCAATAAGGATGGGAAGATAGACCGTCAGGAGGCCGAGATCCAACTTCTTCAAGAGGAGTTGAATAGGTATCGCCAGTTTGAGTATGTGCCCGAGGAAATAGATAACCTACGAGCTCGTCTGGGCACTTTCCAAAGACTTACTGCTGATAAAAAACTATTTGCCGACAATTTAGAAAGTCAGAATAGTTCTCTAAGGCTTCAGAATAGAGATCTTCATAAGGATCGACGACGAATCTTGAGGGATAAAGTTGTGGCCGAACAGTCGAATAAAGATCTTCTTGATAAGACTAAGGAATTCGACAAGCAAGTTAGCGACTTAGAGTGGACCCAATCCCAATTATCGATGCTACAATTATCGCATAACCGATTGAGAGCCGAGTCGAGTGATCACAAGAAGTATTGCCCCACCAACGAGTTCAATGAGCAGTACTATAATGAATTAACCATGAAGCTTTCCAGGGCCGAGGACGAGTTAGCTAAATCTGTGGAGTCGTTAGAATCTGTCTTGCCCATCCTTACAGGTCTCTAGAGAGCACGTTGGGGTGACTTTGGGAATAGGCTAGCTTACTGTACTTGCTCTGTATAATGATAAGTTACGTGTTTGATAAATTGTTTGTGTGATGTTACAACCGAGCAAGGTCGCGTCAAGGATCTGGAGCAGGTGGTCCAGAGGTTGAAGAAGGTCGAGGGAGATATGCAAGCCAAGATGACCACTGCTGAGGCGACTTCCCAAGAGCTGACCCAACAAATTTCTCGGGAGAAAACTGCTTATCAGAACGAGCTTGCAGACGCGATTACTGTTGGTGTCAATGAACACATCGAGCGAAAGCGTCGAGAGGTCGCTCTGAGGAGGGGAGGAGCTGGTACTGTTCCGCCCAGGGATTGAATGGTTATTTTGTAGTGTTGTGTCACTAGCTTGCCCGTTGTCATGGGTTGTAATTCGCTTGAACACTTAACCCTCCTTTTCTTGATAACTTTTATTGGTGGGGTGCTGCGTCGCCATGTTTGTTAGTTGCTCTTTCTGTGACACTCTTTGTTCTTTGTGTTTGAATTAATGATGTGTGACTGTATTATTGTTATCTCGTCGTTTTATGTTCCACACATGCATTTCAAATCATTTATGTTAGTATTTAGAGCCTTTTCTGTCGAACAAACTCAACAAGGAGGGTCATCGGGCCCGATGCCATGTCCTGGTCGAGGCATCTCATCACTATATTTTAGATTCAGTGGAAGGGTATTGGTAGTCCTAGATGCTAAGCCTGATGGTCCCAAGTGGTTATCGACCAACCAGCTCGGGCAAGTGGTCACGACCACTTGCGATGGGGATAACCTTTCAGATGTAAGTAGGTTACCTGGATGAGAAGAAAATGTATCTTAACAACCTTTGGTAGCTGGTTTCCAACTACCAGTACCCTTAGGCTACCTCGGAACTTGCACACTGCCATTGCCCCGAGTATCGAATAGCCAGTCGACTGTAAGTCACCTCGGCACTTGCACACTGCTACTTCCCCGAGTACGAATGACCATTCGAGTGTAAGTCACCTCGGCACTTGCTCACTACCATTGCCCCGAGTACGAATGACCATTAGTCGCTCATGTCATATTTCCTACCCCTCGTGGCTTTAAAGAAATGAATGACAAGTGTCTTTACCTGTTTTTCTCGAACCCCTCACGGGTGATAGAGCTTCAAATGTTGGGTGTTCCACGGTTTTAACTCTGGTTTTTAGTCCGGCTTTAGTAATCGATATGCGCCCTCACCTGTTTTAGACACAATTGTGTATGGTCCTCCCCACTTTGCCGCCAATTTACCGCCTTTTTTATCACTCTCCCAATCGGCTAGATACTTCAATACTAACTGCCCTGGTTGGAACTCTCTTGGACGAACTCGTTTATTGTATTCCCGCTGTAATCTCCTTTGGTAGTTTTCCATCTTTTGTAGCGCCATTTCTCTTGTTTCCTCCAAGTCGTCGAGATTGGCCAGAATAAGATCGGCCGAGATGTTTCGCTTCCATGCTTCGGTTCTCGTGGTGGGTATTATCGCCTCTGTTGGCAGAATCGCTTCAGTTCCATACGTGAGCATAAAAGGTGATAGTCCCATTGCCTCCCTTCGAGTTGTTCTATAAGCCCATAAGACGTTGTAAAGTTCTTCACACCATTCACCGTACTCCCCATCCAATTTCTTCTTCATATTATTGGAAATTTTTTTATTTGTAATTTCAGCATGCCCATTACTTTGAGGATATATGGGAGTGGCCTTGCTCTTCCTAATGTTGTAGGTGTTGAACAATAGATCAATGTTCTCTCCTTGAAGTTGTTTTCCATTGTCTGAGACGATAGCTGTCGGTACTCCAAAACGGCATATGATGTGCTCCCAAATGAGTTTTAATACATCTTTATCGCGGATATGTTTCAAAGGTGCCGCCTCTACCCATTTGGTAAAGTAGTCTGTTGCCACTATCAAATATCTCCTCTGCCCCGATCCTACGTGCAGGGGTCCCACAGTATCGATCCCCCACTTGGAGAAGGGCCATGGGCTTAACCACTGAGTTTAGGGTTACTGATGGTGCATGAATCTTCTTGCCATACCGCTGGCACTCTTCACAAGATTGTGCCATTTGTTTTACGTCATCATTCATATACGGCCAGAAATATCCCATCGTCTTTGCCCTGGCCGATAAACTCTGGCCCGAGCTATGGTTACCAGCTGCCCCATAGTGTAGTTCATTCAAGATTGATTATCCTTCTTCCTTACTTAAGCACCTTAGGAGTGGTCCTAAGTACGACTTTCTATATAGGATTTCGTCCCTTAACTCATAGGCGGCCGATTTACTCTTAATTTTGTTGATCTCTGGCCGACCTTTGGGTAGCTCTCCTGTTTCCAAGTATAAGTGGATCGACTTTCTCCAACCTCCCTCCCGATATCTATCGGCCGTGTTGACAGCCACGTCGATACGTACTTCTGGTGTTTCTGGTATGGAAGGTGTGAGGAGTCTTATGACGCGAATTCCTTCCATACCGGGGTCCGTCAATTGAGAGGCGATATATGATAAGGCGTCCGAGTGTCGATTGTCTTTTCTACATATGTGGCGGAATTTGATACTAGGAATCTGGTCGATGTAGAACTGGGCGATCTCCCAGTACTTTTGCAAAATCGGGTCATGGATAGCGTATTTGCCTGTAATTTGTAGGATTTCCAGCTGCGAGTCGCTAGTCAGCCTCACATTTTGTAGTCCCATTTCGACGATTATCCTTAGAGCATGGATCACCGCCTCGTACTCCGTAACATTGATCGTTGCTTTGAACTCTAATCTAAATGAGTGGACTATCTTCATTCCTTTAGGCGTGGTGAAGACTAACCCGAGGCCCGATCCATCTTTGTTGGATGCCTCGTCTACGAATACTTCCCACCGTGTCGGGATACTTGCTGCCAGCAGGTCGGCCGGATCCTCCCGATCTTCCTCCATTCCGGGTATGTCTTCGACCTCGTCTTCATCACTTAATGGAAAATACGCTAAGAAATCTGCCACCACTTGTGCTTTTACTTCCGTTCTCATCTCGTAGAAGACATTGAATTGCTTAATTTGCTCCCCCCACCACTTGGAGATTCTTCCTGATCGGCCCGCATTGTCTAGTACCGCTTCAATGGGCGATTTTGTGAGTACGCGAATCCGATGAGCTTGAAAATATGTACTCAACTTTAGAGTGGCAAATGCTAATGCCAAGATCATTTGCTCCATCCGTGTGTAATTTTTCTCGGCCGGGCTCAAGGTTTTGCTGATAAAATAAATGGGTTTATCTTCGTTCCATTCATTCTTAACCAATACTGCACTGATAGCATATGAAGTCGCTCCGAGGTATAGAGTAAGGACCTCTGATGGCTCGGGTCTCTGCAATACTGGGAGGCTTGCAAGATGTAGTTTAATATTTTGAAAGGATTCCTCGCACTCGTCCGTCCATTGGAATTTTTCTCCCTTCTTAAGGGTGCTAAAGAAACTCTTGCATTTGTCCGAAGATCGAGATATAAATTGCCCTATGTAGATGGGGAAAAACGATTTGTTGGTTTTTAAGGAATTGAGGAGACGACCGTACGGAGGAGACTCCTCGAACCGAGCGAAATGTTAAACCTCACACAGATGCACCGCTGCAAAGGGGGTGCTTTATATTCGAGAGATCAATCTGTAGTACTCCGGCCTAAATCAACACAATGACCGTTCCAGAGTAAATTCGGTCACAAGAGAGGATGGGTTGATCTGTAGGAGGAAAGCTGAGAAATGTGTGGAATCAATGGTAATCAAAGATTGTGGGTGTGTGAATTCTGAATATGATAAGCTCTGAGTGATTGAAATTGTTCAATTGAGAGTAGTTGCTCAATTGATGAGTTGATGATCTCGTGTTGTCGATGAGACGTGAGATTGATGATACTGATGATGCCGATGTTTCAATCATGATTCAGAGACTTATTTATATTGCTAGAATTTTAAACACCATGATTCCATGAAGTGTGACCGTTGATGGAATCAAGGAGTGGGGAAGTGGAGATCGTGTTTGAAACCAGATGATCAACGTGTGGAGACTTGGTCGATTTTCCACCCACTACCTCGTGAATTCCTTCAACTGATTGCACGACTTTCTCACATTCCATCGTGTGCTTGAACACACATGTTGTAGACCGCCAGACCAAAACCCTAAGTGATATCCCCCCAAGTGACACGATTGACGTCTGGTGGTATGTTAGTCAATTGATGACTTCGTGGTTTGATGGGACGATGAGTCCATGTAGTTGCTGAGTTGAACATGATGTTCTGAAACTCATGAATTGAACATGTCATGAGACAGAGGTATAGTTCTTACGATGAAGTGAGCAAGTATTTTTCATTCGATGGATTGTTGAATATTGATTGTTGAACCAATATTCCTTGGTTTGAGCAAATATTCCTCATCTGAGCAAGTGCTGATCATGTGATGAATTGTTGAATATTTGATCGTCTGAGCATGTGTTGCTCATCTGATGAATTATTGGCAGCATACCAAAAATATTAATTAGAATACTGGTCGTTGAACCGAGCATAATTAATAAAATTAATGACCATGAGGTCGTCGTAAAATTATTAAGGTTGGAATCTGGAATGATGATCCTTGGATTCAGAAACCCTAATTTGATCAATTGATGATCAATTCATGGTTCGTCAGAATTCCAACCATGGGACGAAGGAGGGAGCGACTACATGGGACCGTGGATCAACCACGCAGTGTCCATATGCTCACGTGAGCAAATACAAAGAACTCATGAAGAGTTGAAGATTTGTTGGTGAAAGAATGATCAAATGCTGATTTAATCATTTATTCGAAAATGCTCGTCCGAGCCTTAGGTGAGAAAACCTAATTAATTATGACGAGGCGAGGGACCGACCATGGAGTCATGAAACCGGCCCTGGGTTGTCACGTGACCGCCTGACGATCACTTCATGAAAATTAAAGTGTTTTGAATAGTTTTGGACCTAATACGAGCAATTGTGCAAATTAGGTCAAAACTGTGAAAATTGATGGGACCGGCTTCTGTGAGCCAAAGAGCCAATCTTGGTCGGTCAAGATAGTGTGCTCGTGTCCCCAAGGCGTCCGCGTCTCAGTCCTGAGAATTTTCATATTTTCTGGCGTGCAATTGAGCATCCATTCGAGAAAATATGCCAAAATTAGGGTTTCGACGAAACTGAGGAAAACACCATGAGATGATGAAAAATAATTATAAAATAAGGGATGAGGAGGCGTGGGCCCTCCGTGGTCAAGGCATGGTCAGCCGGTCGTGACCACGGTCCCGTGGTGCCTTTTCCTTAATTTTATAATATTTTGATGATTTTATGAAAAATTCATGAATTTTGAGAAATTTGATGAATTTAGGGAGTTTCCATGAATTGAAGGAGTTTTCATGAGTTCAAGGAAGCAAAAAATGTTAAAATAATAAAAAAAGGGCACGTGGGACCGTGGAAGGCATGGCCGACCGGCTTGGGCCCGGTCCCACGAGTTTCCCTAATTTTTATGTATTTTTGATGAATTGAGGGAATTTTTCCTAATTTGAGAGAAATACCATGAAATCAAAGAATTTGATGAATTCAAGGAAAACTAATAATAAAACAAAGGGGAGTGTGGACCGGCTAGGGCATGGCCAGCCGGCCAAGGCCCGGTCCCACTAGTTTTCATAATTTATTTTATTTTATTATTATTATTTGATGATTTGTGCAAAAATACCATGAAATCAAGGAGTTTTTTCATGAAATTAGAGAAATAATAATAATAAAATAATAAGGAACCGTGGGGTGTGGGGACGTTTGGGACCAAGGCATGGCCGGTTGGCCAATGGTCACGCCCCACACTCCTTACCTTAATTTTATATTATTTTTTATGGATTTATGGAAGTACCATGAAACCGAGGAGTTTCTTCGAGACGAAGGAGATTTGATAAAATGAGAGAATTTTCATCAAATCATGGAAAATAATAAAAATGCATTAAAAATATAAAACTGGCGTGGGATTGACCACGACACGGTCGGTCGGTCGTGTGTCCGTGCTCCCAGCACCCTGGTCAATATTTTTAATTATTTATTATTTTCTTCCCTATTTTGCATAGGATCATCGTTTCGTTGTATTTTTGAAATACTCGTTCGTGCGGTGACTGTTAGTGTATCGTCGTTGAATACACCTTCACCATTTGAATCGGGGCTTACTTAGAGGTTGCTCAGACGCCCAGTTGTTGATTATTTATTACTAACTGTGGAATTCAGTGGAGAATAATTCACAAAACTAAGTAATAAGATGTTTATTATTAATTCATAGGATCAGCTGAGGATTCGACTACGAATTCAGAATAATAAAGTGAGCATTACCATTCCATGGGATCGTAGATTCGACCATAGAATCGGAGTAATTAAGATTTATCTATTACCATTTATGAGACCAGTTGTGGATTCGATCATGAAATCGGAGTAATGAGATAATATAGTTATTTCTATTCCATGAGATCAAGCCGTGAATTCGATCATAGAATCAAAATAATTGTTATTGCCATTCCATGGGACCAGTCGTGGATTCGACCATGGGATATGAGCAATTGTAATTAGGAATAATTAACTTTGTGGCTCTATACTAGCAGAGCAAGCTATCTAGGAGCATTAATTATCCCGATACGAACTAGTCGGTAAGTCATATCCTTTATATAGTCAGGGTAAACTCGTTGTTTGTTCCTGAAGACGTTATCGCTCTATACTAGCAGAGCAAGCTGTCTAGGAGCCGTCCATCTCGTGATACTATATAGAAATAATCACTGAAAGTATTCAGTATTCATGAGATATGTCGTTGTCCAGTCGTGAGACTACATATCTACATGTACTCTGAGAGAAAGTACTCTCCGTTGAGAATTCGATGAGAGACTCGTATCTCGATACTCACGTCTGATTGCTGAATCAGGGCTTCGTATAATTATGAGTTTACGAATTTAACCTTTGTCGAAAATCAACCATCTACACCCTAGTGTCGCTATGCTTCCATTTAACTTCTGCACATCTTTCACTGTTGCAGGCGATGGCATCTCGAGGATAGCCCTAACCTTGTCGGGGTATGCTTCTATCCCCTTGGGTGTGATGATGTACCCCCAAGAACTTTCCTGATGTGACCCAAAAATCACACTTAGTTGGATTAACCTTCTCTTGTATTTCCTCATTGTTTGGAAGATCTCCTGCAAGTCTCGGATGTGGTTCTTAGCTAGGCGACTTTTTATCAACATATCGTCGACATAAATTTCGATGGTGTTGTGGATCTTATCCTCGAACATGTCCCCTACCAACCTCTGATATGTGGCGCCCGCATTCTTTAGCCCGGACGACATCTTGGTGTAAAAATACAGGCCCCTTGGTGTGAAGAAAGAAGTGTGTTCTTGATCCTCGGGGGCTAGTAGGATCTGATTATACCCCGAGTATCCATCCATCAGTGTGATCGCCCCATATCCTACTATCGACTCCACTAGCTGATCGATGCTCGACAGAGGAAACCTGTCTTTCGGGCATGCTTTGTTCAAGTCGCTGAAGTCAATACAAATTTTGACTCCTCCATTTTTATTTGGCACTACGACCATGTTAGATATCCACTGCGGGTACTGAGATTTTCAAATTATTCCCGATTCTTGCAATTTCTTTAACTCCTTCTCAACTGCCGGTTGTAATTCTGGCGCGACTCGCCTCATCTTTTGTCGGACAGGTTTGAAACTAGGGTCGATCCCTAAATGATGGCAGCATATCTCCGAGTCTATACCCTCCATATCGGGCGTGTTCCATGCGAAAGCGTCCATATTCTCCCGTAAGACCATTGTGAGTCGATTTACCTGTTCGTCCGATAATAATGACCCGATCCTTACTATCCTCGGCTCTTCTTCAGTTCCCAGGTTGGTCTCTCGGGTGGGCCCTACGACCGAGAAATTTGGTTTTGGCTCCCTTACTGGTGCCAATTCCTGTAATTGCTATAAGGTTTCTTGCTCCTTTGCTTCGTACGCCATGACCGCCTGGGAGATAACCTTTTCCAACTCTTCTGCCGCCTTGGCTTCTTTGGCCTTGTTTTTATCCCTTCGTTGACGTGCTCGTCGTTCCTCATTTATTTGAATATCGACTTGCATACATTGCATGGCCTCCTTGGGGTCGCCAACGACCTCTTCTATACCTTTATACGTTGGAAATCTCATCCTTTGATGGTAGGCCGATGCCACCCCTTTAATACCGGCGATCCAAGGTCTTCCGATAATGGCTTCGTAGGGTGAGGCGACGTCGACTACGCAGAATGTGGTTAGAGTATCCAGATATCCACCCCCATCCGATACTCTCAGAGTTACTTCGCCCTTTGGGATGGTTACGATCCCATTGAAGCCGTAAATTCGATATGTTAAGGTAACGAGAATGTCATCTGACAATTCCATTCTCCTGAAGGTGTCGTAGAAAAGCACCTCGACCGAGCTCCCACTGTCTACCAGTATCCTTCTCACTCCCCATTCTTCAATCAGCAAGGTAATGACCAAGTGGTAACTATGGGCTTGACCGTTCATTGGGACATCCTTGGCCGAGAAGGAAATAAGTTGCATCATCCAAGGTTCCATTGGCAGGGCCTTGGCTACACTGAAAATTTCTTTACCATTATGGTCCCTCTTGTGGATTCTAGAGGTGATTCCTGGACTCAGATTATACTCCTGTGTGGCTGAGTGTGAGATGGTGTTCACAAACTGAGTTGATCTGCCGATTCGAACCTGATGAACAGGTGCATCGGGCGCGGTGGTTGTCTGGGGTGCTTGTCGGACGAACTGCCTCAGGTATCCATCTCGGATGAGATGTTGCATGATGTCTTTCACTTCTCGACAGTTATTGGTGGAATGACCTCTGTACTGATGGTACTGGCAGTACTCGGGGTGGTCCTTGGTTTCTTCAAACTGTACCCCCTTGATGCCGGGTAGATGATGTCGTTCATCTTCTCAACTTCTTTGAAAATTTCTTACAATGGTGCGTTTAATGGGGTGTAGGATCTGGGCTCGTGTCTCGACCTTTTCCCTCTTGATACCCACTCATTCTTCCCGATTCCTCGTAGTGGTGGGTCTGATCTCTTATCGGGCCGTCTGGGGGCGTCACCTGGGGTCTCCCTAGTTTTCGCACTAGCCTCTTATACTCTCCTACCTCTCGCTTCTTCTTGAATTTCTTCTAGTGCTATGTAATGTTCTTGCATTTTCCGCATTTCTTTCAGTGTTTGCGGTTTTTCAGTAAACATGGCTATCCAAATGGGGTCCGACCTTCCCAACGCATTTTCGAATCCAAAAATCTGTTGATAGACTGGTACTTTCCCAATCTTTGTGCACAATTTTCTCTACCGATCAGTCAACGCTCTGAGGGGATCCTTGAATCTTCGAGCCAGAGTAAACAACCTATTGACTCTGGGCCGAGGTCTGCTATTATGCATGTAAGTTTCTAAGAAGGCTTCAATTAGATCCTCGTAGCTTTCGATCGACCATGGTGAAAGTGCATAAAACTAGTTCCTCGCCTCGCCCTTTAGACTCGCCGGGAAGAACTTACACATTACCACCTCATTATTCTTCCATTGGATTAGCGACATAGTATACATTTTTATGTGTTCAACCGCGTCGCCCGTCCCATCGAATCTAGACGGAAATGTAGGGAGTGTACACTTAGGTGGGAACGTCATTTGCTCAAGCCTTTGGGTGAAGGGGGTTTTCTCGGCCTCGCTTATGATCTCGGCTAACTTATCCTCCTCGCCATTTCCTCATAGTTTCTTTATCTTTGCTTCTAACTCCCTGAGCTTGGCCTCTGTTGAGCTGTACGACCTCTCATTTCTTCTGGTCGTTCTTCCTCATTTGATGAATTCTCTGGTGGACCATACCCTCGGGGAGGTGGTATCGGGGGTTTCCCTGATCGGCCAGGATTACTCGGTCCTGCTGTTGGTGGTAATCGCCCTGATCGGCCTTGATTGCCCGATTTTCCTCGGCTGGAGGATCCCCTCGACCTGGACCTCTGGTTCCGCAGCTGATAGTTCTCAAACTCCAGTGCCAGGTTCCTCTGTTGCAGCTCTCTTAGTGCCACCTCTTGCCTCCTTTTTCCTTCAAGAATGGCGAGTAGTGTTGGATCCGTACTCTCGTGACTGGAATGGCCATTTGGGTGGCTCAAGTGAGCCGGAGGTTGTGCTATTGTCAACGGCGGTGGAACTAGTAGTATAGGGGGTATTTGAATAGATGGGGGTGGGATGATTCCACTAGCTGCTTCTCGGCCTAGCTGTACTTGCCTAAGCCTTTCTTGCTCTCGCCCTAGGGCCTCCTGATATTCGGCTTGTTGCCTCGCTCTGCGCCTCTGGGCATGCACGATAAGCGATTCCTCGTCATCTTCCGTGTCTGATGCCGTAAACCCATCTATCTGATCGTCCATCCTCTGGGCCGGGATAATCCGCTCCAATGGTGTGAGATCATCATCTCTTCCCAAGTCGACTTCCTCCTCCACAGTTGGCATACCTCTCGCGGCTGCTCTAGGTCTCTCAGGTGGTGGTGGTCGATCATTCTCTTGTCTCGGCCCTGTCACTCCTTCCTGCATGCTGTTGCTGGTAACTGTGCGGTTCCTTAGCGTTCTTCCCGTCTCTGAAGTGCTCGCCATCGGCCCAGGTATGTCGTAGGCCCGAGGATCGTCCCTACCTACGTCAACAAAGACAAATAACACCTTACTTGGAACTGTTTTTGAAAAATCTTTTCAATTCGTATGGAACAAAAAAGGGACTGACACCCAAACTGGACTCTTGAAAGTACGATTCCCTCTACTCTGTCAGGTCATCGTCACCAACTTGTCCTGTTTTGACTCTAGGTACTCTTTTAGGCAGGTACTACGCTACGTCTCTTTCAGTACGACACGAGGTCACTTTCAGTACCCGACTTTGTATTAATCACAATTTGTCCTACATTCCCTATGTTCCAGATCATTAACTCCTAGAGCTTTGCAAGTAAAAGGTTCAGATCCGTACTGAAAATCAATTCTAGACAAAATTTCATTAACTTCCCTGGAATTACTCAGGGATGGCGTCCCTGAGTTCCTTGGGTTTTCCTCCGACGGCTATTGATCTCGTCGTTGAACTGTTTTGTTCCCTGTTCTCGGATCTGACTCTATAGTTTGGTGTCGATCTGTTGAATGGGGTTTCAAGTGACCTAAAAATAGAAACTTTGCCAACTACTATGCAAAACTTATGACCCTTAAGATATCAGCATAAAATTTCAGATGGCCTCAACCGAACATCGAAGATGTTACTTGGGAGCTCTTAGAAGTTCTCTCGCTGTTAAGCACCTAGTAAAGCAACAATTATCGAAGACGAAAACAAACATTCAAAACCACTTAAATCTACTCGTTTCACAGCCCGACAAGTTGATCTGTTAACAGAATCTTTCCATGATCTCGACCAAACGCTGATGGCGTTATTTGGGAGCTTTTGCAAGATCTCCTGTCAGCTCAACTACTCAAATCCGACAGAACTGAAAACCTCTCTCTACCACACAACTCTATCAAAGGAAATATAACTATTTTGAAAAACTTGAGCATCAAACAACGAAAAAAGGTGTTTCATCAGACAGAGTTTATCTCATAGCATCAACTACCACAAGCAAGGTGTTTTCATGAGCTTTTAGATTGTCTCTGCCGGTGCTTGCAACCAAGGTATCCGGAGAACTTAGACGTTCCCCTTAGTCGGCGCCAGAATGTAGTTGCATAAATTCACAAACTACATCCAAAGGTGTAGAAACTAAACTAGAGTAAGTAAAGATGCATACTCAAACATGAACACAAATATATACGTGGTTCGGCATGATTACCTACGTCCACGGGGTGAAAGGATGATTGTTATTACTTCTCGTTTAGGTTACAAGGATGTTATCTTTCTCAAATGAACTATTTATTTCACTCTCAAATGAACTAAACTCTCAAGTGATTCTCTCTACCAATCTCAAATCTGATATCTCCCAATCTCAAATATGATCTCTCCCTTTCCTTCTAGACAAGCCCTCATATTTATAGGCTATGACTGAAATACAACAAAGTTACAATGTTGGTCACGTACATCAATCAAGTTGTTCCCTATCGGACCTATCTTGGTCCTCGCCTGCCTTTCTGGTGTGGCTGATATAGCCTCGGTCTTTGGCGGCTTTTCATTTGAGCCGATCCCTTGGTATTTGGTCGACGCGATATCCACCTTCCTTCCTTGTCGTCCCTCTGTTTTGACTTACTTCGTCTGTTTGACCGACTACTCCATGTTTGTCTGCTTATCTTGTCAGATGATAAGGTTCACGTCACATCCGACAGCTGTAGGGCCATCACGTCCGACCCACGTGATTCCTCATTCCTCGTGCCATCAGAGTTTATCCTGTGATTCGCTCTTCATCATTCTTGGGTGCATCATAGCATAAGATCTTGCCACCTAGCCGTGTGGATTATTTACACCTACACTACCCTAAAATATAGTGATTACGATACACGAAAATAAGCCAGTATAACAAATCAATGTGGCAAATGCATCTTCTGGTGCAGATTCACATTACTGTGTTCCTTCTTTCTTCTTTTCTATATTGATCTAGATAGCTCTTGATGAAAATCCTAAAAGGAGTGGATAGCCGATGCATATAATTATTTGGCATTCAAGTACTTCTACCCTTTTCATATAAGAAAATCAATTGATGGGATGCCAAATGAAAATCACGGTGATATTATCAAAACTAAACCAGTCGAAGTCTAAAAACATTTAAAAGGAAATACACTAATTTAGATGTTGAGGGCTGATAAGAACAAGTAGAATGGATTTTCATTCTAATTAAAGTCCGAAGTCCTTATATACAAGTTCATCAAAGAAAAACACGCTGATAAATGTTGAGGGCTGATCAAGGTGCATCGTATGTACCTAAAACAAGCGATTTCCGGCGAGAGAATTTTTTTTAGGGAAACCTTTAACTGCTCAGATCTTATTAGATCTGGTTAGTAACAGATTCAATTTTCCAATTAGCTTAGGTTTTATCAATACAAATTGTCTAGAGGAAGAAAAAGAGAAAGCAAACCCCCAATCCTCTTTTCAATCTTCACCGCCATCATCAAAAAAAAAAAACTATCTGCCATGGATTTAGCAATCACCATCGGCTAAATCCTCGATTCATGGTATTTACATGAGATTCCTCTTTCTTATTCTTATTCTTAAGCAAGCCCCCGAGAGGTCTTAGTTGATCCATTATTTATCCTTCATCTTTCGTTTCCTTTTCATTTGTTTCGAGAAAGATATCGATCCATTCCGATTCTTTCTTTTTCTATTGATTCTTTTACGATCGAGATGTATGGATCCATGGATCTATGTGTCTATATAGATCATGTTCATGGATTAACGAAAATGTGCAAAAGCTCTATTTGCCTCTGCCATTCTATGAGTCTCTTCCTTTTTGCGTATGGCATCGCCACTCCCTTTGGCAGCATCCATGATAGACACATTTTTGTGTCTAATTTGTCCTCAATGTCAGTATTGTTGGAACTCTATTTTTGTACTAATATTGTGTTTTTATGTATTTTTAGGAAATAAACATTTTTGGAAAATTTGGCTCGAAAAGTTGATTTTGGTACCCGGAGGACAAGTGTTATTTGGACTCTCGCTTTTGGATAAGGGGCAACCTAATTACTAAGGGCACCACCAGAACACCTTCTTCTCAAATTCAAATTAATTTTTTTGGCGGGAAAAATAGGTTCATCAACTGGCAGATTTTCAATCGACAAAATGAAGGTGTTGTGGTGCGATTCAATGGCTCAAACTTGGTAGGAAGATGTGATATAGCTTAAGAAACACATTTATGGCATCGAATTCGATCGGATTTGGCTGGATAATCACCAGGTGATGAAAACATCAAGAACAGTTTTGGCGGGAAAAAATTGTCTTGAACTGCCGTGACTAGGGTTGATGATTCGAAGGTGTTACAGTGAGATTCAATGGCCCAAATTAAATGGGTTTGTTCCTAGGGCCTAGACAGAGCTGGTATGGGTGTTGGATTCGGTCCAATTTGGTTAGATAATCGGTGGGAATCAAAACAGGGAAGATATTCTCAAATAAGGAAGATATCCTATTTTTAGAATTTGTGGATGGAAGAGACGTGCATGGGTTAACTCTATTGGCTGGAAACTTCTCCTACAACTCATAGATGATGCGTGAAAGAGATAAACCAGGAAACAATCCGTAACGAATCAGAGAAATAAAGAAAAAAAATATCGGAAAATATTCTTTTATGGCCGGATATTCTTGGAGTTATTACAAGGATTTGAGTGACCTGTTGTGTATAAATAGGTCCCTAGTGTCGAGCAGAGGGGGGGAGTGAAGTTTAGGAAGAATTTGGAGAGGTTTAGAACACTACAGAGCAAGAAAATCCAACTTGCAGAGAGTCTGGTTCTGCTGCTGCTGCTGCTGCTGCGAGGAGGAAGAACGTGAAGAACAGACTCCCCAGGACAGACGTTTATGAACAGTAACATCGACTGTCACCTTTGGGTCGTAGTTCTTCAGCGACAACAGCACTTCAGCTCTGTCGTTGATTCTGGACGCTTTTCGTGGGTCGCAGAATCCTGTTTTACATCATTTTCTTGTCTTTCTCTCATTGTAAAACACTTTTGAGCATCAATGAAATATTTTGAGAGGTTTTCCAACATGATGAGCGGCTAAATTCTTGGTGATTGAGGCAATGGAGGATCTATTCACTCATGTTTGATTGGTAATATTTTTATTTATAATTTCTTTAATTATTTACTTTATTTAATTCACTTGGATAAATATAAAAAAAAGGATAAAATGGTTTTCTTAATTAGTTGTGAATCAGTTTGATGTTTTATGCTTAGAATAATTCTTTGATAAATCATGCTTAAGGATTACAACTTAATATTTGGACACCTTTTAAATTAAAAAGTGATGTAATAAGAAAAAGAGCTTAATAATAATTTATGAAATATTATTTATAACCAATCAACTTGGAGTGGTAGTGAATCCTGAGCCTCAATCCTTCTAAATCTTGACATTACTATTAATTTCCTTCATTTATTTATTTGTTTAAATCTAAAAAAAAGAGTTACCTTCACAAGTTCGAAAAGAACCCAGTTTTTATCACTATTACTACAACAACATTTGAAAATACATCAAGTTTTTGGCGCCGCTGCCGGGGAATTGTGTTTAGGTAGAATTTTTTTTTTAGATTTATTTTTCTTTGTTCTTTTTTACGTTCTTTGGGTATTTGTCTATGTGATACAGGTTTAGAGGCTTGGATCGAAAAGAAAAAAGAAGAAGAAGTTGTCAAAGATTTTTGGCGATTTCATAAAGACTAGGAGCAAAGCTTAAAGCAAAAAAAGAACGGAAAGAAGACGAAGGACTTTTTTTTATTATAATTTTTTTTTTTTAGATATTTTTTTTTATTAATTTTTTTTTTAGAAACTGTAATTAAAGTTTTTATATTTGTAATCTTTTATTTTTGGACATTATTTTTTTTTTTCCCGGACATTGAACACTGGACATTTTTTTTAAAACCCTACGGAAGGGTTATATAATTAAAAAAAAAATATTATATAAACTGTGTGCAGGGAAGGACGACGATTACTATATCGTCTCGGCCCCTCGGGTTCGCACACGGCATAGGAGTCGTGGCCCGAGTCGACGACAACGGTTCATCGCCCGTCTGGTACGGGAGGTAAGTCCAATCGAAACACACGCGAATCTCCTGCAAGCGGGTTACTGTCTGCCTTAAGGTGATAATTGTTTGAGGACGAACCAGACTGTCTTTATTTTCCTAGTAAAGGGCAAGGCCTGGCCTAAACAAGATAAGGGTTCGGATTTCATCACCGTTCCCTTCTTGCCCGTTTTAGGAAAACAAAACCTAACGCGAACCCAAGCTTTAAAATCTGATTAGAAAGAGACCTATAGGGTATCGAGCTTGTTAGGAAAAATTTTCGAAGGATATTGGTTACCTTTTAAGCAACTTCAAAGTTCATGATGACTTCTGGGAGTTGAAACAAGCCGCCTTGTAACGCCGGTGAGGCCTTGGGTATCAAAGCTCCATTGAGCTTCCCTCGCCTCAGTTTCATCTCACATTAGCTCGGATTGATCCAGAGGGGTTGCTCAAACTGTAACGAATTCCCCTTCGAGAGATAGAAGCTGGTCTAGAAACAATCTAAGTGGATCCATCATGCTTTTTGTTTGCTAGAAATCTTTAGGTTTGCTTTGGTGGAGTCGAGTCGGCCTTGTTTGTGATTGTATAGAATCCTTCTGTAGTTTATATTTCTTCGGTGATGAATCCTTTTGAGGAGACGCCACCTGCGATGACGTTGCGAGAATATATGTCTAGAAATTCTCGTTATCAAGAGACGTCTTCGGAAATGACTCTTGGTGAATATATGCGTGGGCAGCGATATATGGATACTCCAACTTTTATTGAGGAATCACCTCTAACGATCTATGAGAAATATTATAAACATAGACCATGTAGTTGGGAACAAAGCTTGAGAATTCGTGAATATCAAAAATTATATTGTGATGATGATGAGGAGGAGGATGGTGATGATGATTATAATGATATTTCTAGTTCAAATCCAAATAATTTTAAAAATTATTTACCTATTGAAAAGGACGAGGATTTGACTAGAAATACCCCCGTTTTAGACGATGATTACGAAACGGATGATGGTTTAGAGGAACCAGTTTATCTTGAGAGTACTGTTTTCGAGTCAAACGATTTAGAAACAATAGTCTTAGAAGAACTCGTAGAGATTAGCGGGGATGAACCTGACTTAGAAAAATCAATCGCCCACTTTCAGGAATCTGATGACCTAGAAATTAGGGAGATTATGACCAGTCTACCTAGAGACGCCGAAAACTCTATGTTTGGGGGTGATTATCATTCTCCATGTTCTTTAACTCTTAAAAATATCCCTCACTTGGGACTTGACATCAATGCCTCACCCATCTTACGAGACTATCTTCGTACTCGTTTTCCAGAACCTAATGTATTTGCCAGTTTGTTGATCTAGATTTAAGTTATTGATCAGTGGTTCCCTTGTATATGCCAGTTGTGTTGATATTAGTCAGACCGGTATCTCAGTCCCTTAGGATAGGTTCATTCTGGCAGTGGCCTTCAGACAGATATGGGAAACATCGTTCACTTTTCAACCATCTACATTTTTCTTTTTCCATCTTCTTAATCTTTTCATGTGATTAGTCTGACTCCGAGTATGATGTCCATCGTGAAACTATCTTAGTAGAGCTCTGTCACTTATATGAATTTTAGTATGCTTGAGTGAAAACTCGTGTACAGAAATTGGAATTTCGCATCAGGGTACTTCCTCCTATAATTAATAAGTATGCCACCCAAGGAGGTTCTTTAGTGCTTTCCAAGATTTTGCGTAGATAGTTAGGGTCTGGAGTATTGGTTTTTGTGGGTACACCTCTGATAAACCCACCCGAGATTAACTCGGTCACTTTTCAAGAATAAATTTGCTCGAGGACTAGCAAATAATAAGTTTGGGGGTATTTGATAGACACATTTTTGTGTCTAATTTGTCCTCAATGTCAGTATTGTTGGAACTCTATTTTTGTACTAATATTGTGTTTTTATGTATTTTTAGGAAATAAACATTTTTGGAAAATTTGGCTCGAAAAGTTGATTTTGGTACCCGGAGGACAAGTGTTATTTGGACTCTCGCTTTTGGATAAGGGGCAACCTAATTACTAAGGGCACCACCAGAACACCTTCTTCTCAAATTCAAATTAATTTTTTTGGCGGGAAAAATAGGTTCATCAACTGGCAGATTTTCAATCGACAAAATGAAGGTGTTGTGGTGCGATTCAATGGCTCAAACTTGGTAGGAAGATGTGATATAGCTTAAGAAACACATTTATGGCATCGAATTCGATCGGATTTGGCTGGATAATCACCAGGTGATGAAAACATCAAGAACAGTTTTGGCGGGAAAAAATTGTCTTGAACTGCCGTGACTAGGGTTGATGATTCGAAGGTGTTACAGTGAGATTCAATGGCCCAAATTAAATGGGTTTGTTCCTAGGGCCTAGAAAGAGCTGGTATGGGTGTTGGATTCGGTCCAATTTGGTTAGATAATCGGTGGGAATCAAAACAGGGAAGATATTCTCAAATAAGGAAGATATCCTATTTTTAGAATTTGTGGATGGAAGAGACGTGCATGGGTTAACTCTATTGGCTGGAAACTTCTCCTACAACTCATAGATGATGCGTGAAAGAGATAAACCAGGAAACAATCCGTAACGAATCAGAGAAATAAAGAAAAAAAATATCGGAAAATATTCTTTTATGGCCGGATATTCTTGGAGTTATTACAAGGATTTGAGTGACCTGTTGTGTATAAATAGGTCCCTAGTGTCGAGCAGAGGGGGCTAGTGAAGTTTAGGAAGAATTTGGAGAGGTTTAGAACACTACAGAGCAAGAAAATCCAACTTGCAGAGAGTCTGGTTCTGCTGCTGCTGCTGCTGCGAGGAGGAAGAACGTGAAGAACAGACTCCCCAGGACAGACGTTTATCAACAGTAACATCGACTGTCATCTTTGGGTCGTAGTTCTTCAGCGACAACAGCACTTTAGCTCTGTCGTTGATTCTGGACGCTTTTCGTGGGTCGCAGAATCCTGTTTTACATCATTTTCTTGTCTTTCTCTCATTGTAAAACACTTTTGAGCATCAATGAAATATTTTGAGAGGTTTTCCAACATGATGAGCGGCTAAATTCTTGGTGATTGAGGCAATGGAGGATCTATTCACTCATGTTTGATTGGTAATATTTTTATTTATAATTTCTTTAATTATTTACTTTATTTAATTCACTTGGATAAATAAAAAAAAAAGGATAAAATGGTTTTCTTAATTAGTTGTGAATCAGTTTGATGTTTTATGCTTAGAATAATTCTTTGATAAATCATGCTTAAGGATTACAACTTAATATTTGGACACCTTTTAAATTAAAAAGTGATGTAATAAGAAAAAGAGCTTAATAATAATTTATGAAATATTATTTATAACCAATCAACTTGGAGTGGTAGTGAATCCTGAGCCTCAATCCTTCTAAATCTTGACATTACTATTAATTTCCTTCATTTATTTATTTGTTTAAATCTAAAAAAAAGAGTTACCTTCACAAGTTCGAAAAGAACCCAGTTTTTATCACTATTACTACAACAACATTTGAAAATACATCAAGTTTTTGGCGCCGCCGACGCGGACCTGTGCTTAGGTAGAATTTTTTTTTTTTTTTAGGTTTATTATTATTTATTTTTTTTTTCCTTTTTACTGGTTTTTTTTGTCTTTGATTTGCAGGTTCGAAGTGGAGTACTAAGGACCTGGGAAGGAAAAGCTTAAAGCGGAATGAGCGAAAGAGGAATTTTCTTTTTTTGTTTTATATATAGAAAAGAGAGAAAAAAAAAGAGAGAGATTTTTTATATATTTTTTTTTAGGTTATTTTTCTTTTTCTTTTGCACTTTACTTTATTTGGACTTTGGACTGGACTCTTGGACTTTATTATTAATTTTTTTTTAAACCCTACGGAAGGGTAGTTAAATACAAACTGTGTGCAGGGAAGGACGGTGATTACAATATCACCTCGGCCCCTCGGGTTCGCACACGGCATAGGAGTCGTGGCCCGAGTCGACGACAACGGTTCATCCCCCGTCTGGAACGGGAGGTAAGTCCATCGAAACACTCGCGACTCCCCTGCAAGCGAGTTACTGTCTGCCTTAAGGTGCTAATTGTTTGAGGACGAATTTGGACTGTCTTTAATTTTCCTAGTAAAGGGCAAGGCCTGGCCTAGACAAGATAAGGGTTCGGATTTCATCACCGCTCCCTTCTTGCCCGCCTTAGGAAAACAAAACCTCACGCGAACCTAAGCCTTAAAATCTGATTAGAAAGAGACCTATAGGGTATCGAGCTTATTAGGAAAATTTTTCGAAGGATATTGGTTATTCTTTTAGCATACTTCGAAGTTCATGACGGTTTCTGTGAGTTGAATGCGTGACTGCGCCGCCTTGTACTGCGGTGAGGCCTTGGGTATCAAAGCTCCACAAAGCTTCCCTCGCCTCGATTCAACTTACTTTGACTCGGATTGATTCCAGAAGGGTTTTCTTAAATTGTAACGAATTCCCCTTCGAGAGATAGAAGCTGGTCTAGAAACAATCTAAGTGAGCCATCATGCTTTTTGTTTGCTAGAAATCTCTAGGTTTGCTGTGGTAAAGTCGAGTCAGCCTGCTGTGTGATTGCTAGAACCTTCCTGTTAGGATTTTTATTTCTTTTTGATTTTTTTTAGTGTATGCCCGATTTTGTTAATAGGGCTTGGAAAAGAGATACTCTAGGTCGATTGATTAGCGAAAAACCTAGTAGTTCTTCTGATTTAGGCAGGGAGCTCGAAGATTGTTCTTTTGAGAGCCCTGTTTTTGGAAGCTTCAGTTTTGAGAATCTGCGTCTTTGTGAAGAAATTTCTCCTAGTCCTTTGGTAGTGCCAGAAATGGCAACTTTAAAAGATTTGTTGAACCCAACTAGGACTTCTCGTCCGTCTTGTATCAAGTTAGTTGAAACCGAGGCAAATTATGAACTCAAACCTGGGACTTTACAGATGCTCCCAACCTTTTTAGGAAAAGAGAATGAGAACCCCTATTTTCATGTTAGGGAATTTGAGGAAATATGTAGTACTCTGAAAATTAAAAACCTTAGTGATGATGCACTGAAACTTAAATTATTCCCCTTTTCCTTAAAAGATAAAGCCAAATCTTGGCTGTATAGTTTGGATTCTGAGTCAATTGAAACCTATGAACAACTTACATCTGCCTTTATACATAAGTTTTTCCCAAGGCACAAAACATCGTCTATTAGGACACAAATTTGTACTTTTGCTCAACAAGAGGGAGAATCTTTATATAGGTATTTAGAAAGGTTCAATGACTTAATTTCTCAATGTCCTCATCATGGTTTAGATAAGGTTAGGTTAGTTCAGATCCTCTACGAGGGTTTAGACTATTCAACAACGACCATGGTTGAGTCCTTATGCACAGGTGGGTTTGAGAATAAAACTGTTGATGAGGCGATGACATTTTTGAATGAAATCGCCAATAAGACCCAACAATGGGAAAATAATAGGGAACCCCAGAAAACAATTCTTCTAAGTAGAGGAAACGTCAATAGGGTAGAAGGATCCTATGAGTCAGATGCTAAAATAGCAGCCATAGCCAAAAGGTTAGAAGCGTTGGAATTAGGTCATTCTAGTGGTAAAATAGAGCCTTTTTGGGAAGACCATACTGTTGAAGAGCAAGCCAATGCTCTTTATAACAACACTAGATTCGATAACCGTCAGAAGTTTGACCCTTATTCAGAAACCTATAACCCTGGCTGGAGAAACCATCCCAACCTTTCTTGGTCTAAGGGCCAGAATCAAGGTCAGTCTAGTAACTCTCAAGCTCCCCCAGGCTTTGGCTATCCTAAGAATCCTTCAGCCCCGGCACAGTTTCAGAACCCTTCGGATAAAAAGATTATGAGTTTAGAAGAGTCTCTTGCTTTGTTAACTCGTAACACTATGCAGTTTCAGCAATCTGTTGCTCAAGGTATAGAAGAAAATAAGAGAATAGGTCAGGCTAACTCTCAGGCTATTTCCGAGTTGAAAACCCAGGTTAGTCATATAAATGAGTCTTTGAGGGAAAAAGGTAAGTTTCCTAGTCAAACTCAACCCAATCCTAAAGAAGATAAATCGTACAATCATGTGAACTCTATTACAACCCTTAGGAGTGGAAAGAAAGTTGACAATAAGGTTGCCATGCCTGATAGTGAACATGCTTATGAGCCAGAAAATGAGGAGACTGATAGAGTCTCCAAAGAGACCAATGAGGGTCCTGATGAGCCCGGCTTTGTTCCCAGAGCCCCGTTCCCCCAGCTGCTAGTTCCGACTAAGAGGGAGTCCAACTTTAAAGATATATTGGAGGTTTTTAAGCAGGTTAATATCAACCTTCCATTATTAGATGCAATTAGGCAGATTCCCTCTTATGCCAAGTTCCTTAAGGACTTGTGTACGCGAAAGCGTAAGCTCAGTGTCTAGAAGAAAGCCTTCATAGCTAGTCACGTGAGTTCTATTATTCAGAATACCACTACTCCTAAGTATAAAGACCCAGGGTCCCCTACCATTGCTTGTACAATAGGTAAGTACCGTGTTGAGAAAGCATTGCTTGACTTAGGAGCCAGTGTGAACTTACTGCCATATCATGTGTACCTTAAGCTAGGACTTGGTGAGATGAAACCTACCCAGATGACACTTCAGTTAGCTGATAGGTCCATTAAAATTCCTCGTGGTGTGATCGAGGATGTTCTCATAGAGGTAGACAAGTTTATATATCCGGTGGATTTTGTTATCCTAGATACCCAACCTGTCCCTGACCCAGAGAACCAAATACCAGTGATTTTAGGTCGCCCGTTTTTAGCTACATCCAATGCGATCATTAACTGTCGAAATGGTATTATGAATTTGTCTTTTGGTAATATGACTATTGAGCTGAACATTTTTAATATTAGTAAGCTACCCTCTGAACTAGATGACTCGAATATAGAAGAGGTGAACATGATAGGAACATTAGTCGAGGAGTCATTACCAAACACTTTGTTAGAAGATCCATTAGAGAAATGCCTAGCTCACTTTGGGATTGATTTTGATGATGATAATGTGATTAATGAGGTAAATGCTTTGTTAGATTCAACCCCTTTGTTAGATACTAGTAACGGATGGAAACCTAAGTTTGAACCACTACCAATTTCTAAGTCTACCCTAGTTCCTTCTTTAGAAGAGCCTCCTAAGTTGGACCTAAAACCATTGCCAGATACCCTGAAGTATGTGTTTTTAGGACCGTCTGAGACTTTACCTGTGATTGTTTCTTCCGACTTGGATAGAGATCAGGAAAGTAGGCTAGTAACCGTCCTTCAAAACAACAAGGAAGCTTTAGGGTGGACCATAGCAGACATTAAGGGTATAAGTCCTACTGTTTGTATGCATCAGATCTATTTAGAGGAAGACACCAAACCTTCTAGGGAGATGCAACGTCGACTAAACCCCAATATGAAAGAAGTAGTCCGAACTGAGGTTCTTAAGCTATTAGATGCAGGCATTATCTACCCTATTTCAGACAGTAAGTGGGTCAGCCCCGTTCAGGTTGTTCCCAAGAAATCCGGTATTACTGTAGTCCAGAATGATAACAATGAGTTAATCCCGACTCGAGTGACCACGGGTTGGCGTGTTTGTATTGACTATAGGAAATTGAACAAGGTCACTAGGAAGGACCACTTTCCCCTTCCCTTCATCGACCAGATGCTAGAGAGATTAGCTGGACATAGTCACTACTGCTTTTTAGATGGCTACTCTGGATATAATCAGATCGTTATTGCCCCAGAAGACCAGGAGAAAACCACTTTTACCTGTCCATTTGGTACCTTTGCGTATAGACGCTATGTAATGCCCCTGCAACTTTTCAGCGTTGCATGATGAGCATATTTTCTGACATGGTAGAACGGTTCTTAGAGGTCTTTATGGATGATTTTTCAGTGTTTGGTTCATCTTTCGATGAGTGCTTGCATCATTTGTCATTAGTTTTGACTAGGTGTAAGGAAAAGAATTTAGTGCTTAATTGGGAGAAATGTCACTTTATGGTTCGTTCAGGAATTGTTCTAGGGCATATTGTATCTTCAAAGGGTATAGAGGTAGATAGAGCCAAAGTTGATCTTATTAAAACTTTACCGGTCCCAAAAACCGTAAGAGATATTAGGTCATTCTTAGGGCATGCTGGTTTTTATCGTCGTTTCATTAAGGATTTTAGCTTGATGTCTAGACCTCTTTGCAATTTGCTTGCAAAAGATGTTAAGTTTGTCTTTGATGATGCTTGTTTAGAGGCTTTTGAGAAGCTTAAGTCATTACTCACTACCGCCCCCATAGTCCAGGCACCCAACTGGAACCTACCCTTTGAGATCATGTGTGATGCTTCAGATTATGCTATTGGTGTTGTGCTAGGTCAGCGAGAAAATAAGTTACTCCATGTGATTTACTATGCTAGCAAAACTCTGAATGATGCCCAGTTGAACTATACCACTACCGAGAAGGAACTATTAGCCATTGTGTTTGCCTTAGACAAGTTTAGACCCTATCTCTTAGGTTCTAAGATCATCATATATACTGATCATGCTGCTTTAAAATATCTTTTGTCTAAGAAGGATACTAAACCTAGATTGATTAGGTGGATTCTGTTGTTGCAAGAGTTTTCTCCAGACATTAGAGACAAAAAGGGTGCCGAAAATGTTGTAGCAGATCACTTGTCTAGGCTAATTGTTAGTTCTCCAGATGATTCCCTTCCTATAAGGGATAGCTTTCCTGATGAACAATTGTTCTTTGTTACCCAATTACCTTGGTATGCGAATATAGTGAACTATCTTGTTACTGGTCGAATGCCCCAACATTGGGGTAAACAAGATCGTTCTAGATTTTTAGCCGAGGTAAAGCACTTCTTTTGGGATGATCCTTATTTGTTTAAGTATTGTCCAGACCAGATTATTAGGAGATGTATACCTGAGAGTGACCAGTCCAGTATTATTTCCTTTTGTCATGATCATGCTTGTGGGGGTCACTTTAGTGCTAAGAAGACTGCTGCTAAGATATTGCAGTGTGGATTCTATTGGCCTTCGTTGTTTAAAGACTCCCATAGTTACTGTGTTACTTGTGAACGTTGCCAGAAATTAGGAACCATTTCCCGTAGGAACATGATGCCCTTGAACCCGATTTTGATTGTTGAGGTCTTTGATGTGTGGGGTATTGACTTTATGGGTCTGTTCCCTAATTCTTTTGGTAACCTATACATCCTTGTCGCTGTAGACTATGTCTCTAAGTGGATTGAAGCGGTTGCGTGTAAAACTAATGACCATAGGGTCGTGATAGAGTTCTTGAAAGAAAATATACTTACACGTTTTGGTACACCGCGAGCTATAATTAGTGATGGAGGGTCGCACTTTTGTAATGGACCTTTTAGGCTTTTAATGAAGAAATATGGTATTACTCATAAGGTAGCTACCCCGTATCATCCACAGACTAGTGGTCAAGTTGAGGTTTCTAATAGAGAGATAAAACGTATATTAGAGAAAACAGTTAATCATAATCGGAAAGACTGGTCGTCTAGGCTTACTGATGCCTTATGGGCTTACCGTACTGCGTTTAAGACCCCTATTGGAATGTCGCCTTATCGACTTGTTTATGGCAAGGCATGTCATTTACCTGTTGAGTTAGAACATAGAGCTTATTGGGCTGTTAAGCAGCTAAATTTTTCACTCGACAAGGCAGGAGCCCATAGGAAACTCCAGCTCAATGAGTTGGAAGAGATTCGTAGAGATGCGTATGATAGTGCGAAGGAGTATAAGAACAAAATGAAACTTGTGCATGATAGGAATATTCTAAGAAAGACATTTTCTCCAGGTCAAAAAGTTCTTCTGTATGATACCCGCTTACATCTTTTCCCTGGGAAGTTGCGTTCTCGGTGGACGGGTCCTTTTATTGTTCGCACTGTTTATCCTCATGGAGCTGTTGAAATTAAGTCACCGGATGGTAGTAGTTCTTGGAAGGTTAACGGTCAGAGATTGAAACCCTTTTTAGAGCCCTTTCCTACAGGTGATGTTGAGGAGGTCCCTCTGGAGGACCCTGTTTACCCTTGATTGACCATCGAGGCGGATTGTAT
>NC_039368.1:97844306-97860055 GCF_003573695.1 Papaver somniferum
CTCAAATCTGATCTCTCCCTTTCCTTCTAGACAAGCCCTCATATTTATAGGCTATGACTGAAATACAACAAAGTTACAATGTTGGTCACGTACATCAATCAAGTTGTTCCCTATCGGACCTATCTTGGTCCTCGCCTGCCTTTCTGGTGTGGCTGATATAGCCTCGGTCTTTGGCGGCTTTTCATTTGAGCCGATCCCTTGGTATTTGGTCGACGCGATATCCACCTTCCTTCCTTGTCGTCCCTCTGTTTTGACTTACTTCGTCTGTTTGACCGACTACTCCATGTTTGTCTGCTTATCTTGTCAGATGATAAGGTTCGCGTCACATCCGACAGCTGTAGGGCCATCACGTCCGACCCACGTGATTCCTCATTCCTCGTGCCATCGGAGTTTATCCTGTGATTCGCTCTTCATCATTCTTGGGTGCATCATAGCATAAGATCTTGCCACCTAGCCGTGTGGATTATTTACACCTACACTACCCTAAAATATAGTGATTACGATACACGAAAATAGGCCAGTATAACAAATCAATGTGGCAAATGCATCTTCTGGTGCAGATTCACATTACTGTGTTCCTTCTTTCTTCTTTTCTATATTGATCTAGATAGCTCTTGATGAAAATCCTAAAAGGAGTGGATAGCCGATGCATATAATTATTTGGCATTCAAGTACTTCTACCCTTTTCATATAAGAAAATCAATTGATGGGATGCCAAATGAAAATCACGGTGATATTATCAAAACTAAACCAGTCGAAGTCTAAAAACATTTAAAAGGAAATACACTAATTTAGATGTTGAGGGCTGATAAGAACAAGTAGAATGGATTTTCATTCTAATTAAAGTCCGAAGTCCTTATATACAAGTTCATCAAAGAAAAACACGCTGATAAATGTTGAGGGCTGATCAAGGTGCATCGTATGTACCTAAAACAAGCGATTTCCGGCGAGAGAATTTTTTTTAGGGAAACCTTTAACTGCTCAGATCTTATTAGATCTGGTTAATAACATATTCAATTTTCCAATTAGCTTAGGTTTTATCAATACAAATTGTCTAGCGGAAGAAAAAGAGAAAGCAAACCCCCAATCCTCTTTTTAATCTTCACCGCCATCATCAAAAAAAAAGAAAAAAAAAACTATCTGCCGTGGATTTAGCAATCACCATCGGCTAAATCCTCGATTCATCGGCTCTTCAACATCACCTAGGTCGCGTACTTGCTTATATTCTGATACCCCATTTATTTATTGGAGATCTGATCATGTACCGTCATGTGCTGCTTAATGGGACTGGATATTATTCTGAAATTTTTTCGGTTTTCATAAACGTCCTCTCCGACATGGGTTCTGGATGCAACAATCTTTTCCTTCATACAATTATATGAGGTATCTCTTTTACAAAGTGGTATCTACTCAATCTCATCATCTGTTTAATTGATGGAAATTCCTTTAGGCTATTATTCTGTTACCAGCATCTTCATATTGTGATTTTGGGTGTGGGACCTGTGGGTATTCTGATTTCTCATCATTCATGGATTTTATGCATGTAATTTGAATTAACCTTTGTCTTTATTTAATCTTTGTGTTTCCTTTTGCTTGACTTACCATATCTCATCTATAATCAAAAATTAAACTTTTAAATTTAAACCTTGATTTTTAAAATCTCTTTTGCAATTGATCTTTGATGCTCAATCCCCTCTGCTTTTTGTGTCGTCTGTAAGCCTCTTGGCTTTTCTTCTAAATCTAGCTTTCTGCTTATCCTTTCTTTGGGCATTTAAAGCCCTTTTACCTTTTGTTTTTCTTTTAGTTCTTATTTCTGAATGTTGAAAGGCAATTTTCAAACCACCAGTGTAGCCCCTATCTTAAAGTGTTGTTTTAGTATTGTTGGTGATTTCCGTCTCAATAAGTTTTTAATTTTCTTGCCTTGCGACTTTGGTCGGTGTTGTTAAATCATGTATGGCTCATTTTATTGTCAAGGTGTTGGATTCAGTTTTCTTGCGAAGGTTTGATTGTGTTAGTATCCCTTCCTAGGATCCAGATTTGTTTTTCTCTGCTCGGGATTGAGTCTCTTTAGAGGTTTTTCATGATATGGGTTTTCCTAGTGAGTCAACAGGATCGCAGCTTTGAGGTTTGGCATGATCTTCTTAAGAAAAGAAAAAAAAATTGCTTTTATTTGCATTTTTCAACATCATATCACTTTTTCACCAAAAATCAGAATGCCCATCAAATCCACTTCACATCTTAGCCAGTTCTAACGATCCTCATATTTGGGTTCAAATTCCAACCTTGGCATATTACTGGTGAATCCTGAGAATTATCATATCAAGCAGCATAATCAACTTCTCCTCATGATGGAACAATTCCAAGAATGTATCATAGCTACATCATCATCTTTTATCACAGCAGCAAGCACACAACCTACTTGATTTACGAATGGGTCGATGAATTCGCCACCTTTCCTCGAAAGTTTTTGTTTGTGTCATTGTATTTTATTTCTCAGCGTAGTAGTTGTTCTTCCTCTTTTGAAAATTACCTAGTTTAGTCTAGGCTAAGTCTGTATTCGTCAAGTCTGTATTCGTCTTGTACCTTTCTTTCATTTTTTAGTAACCTTTGTAATAGCCTTATTAGCACTTCTAGGGCAGAGATCAGATTATACTTCAAGATTTCTTCCAAGATGAAGACCCATTTGAATTATGGATCGAGCCGAAAAACAAAGGAGTACACACATATCACTTGGGCAGTTAACCGCAACATCAAGATACAAGAGCATGACTAGCAACGTCAATCAACTACATCGGATATCACTTGGGCAGTTAACCGCAACATCAAGATACAAGAGCATGACTAGCAACGTCAATCAACTACATCGGATATCTCTACCTCCATCTCAGTTCCCCTGGACATTGTCATGTCCATCAAAAATACAACTTTTCTTGTAGAAAGCATTGACAGAAGGTCTTTCGACTTTCGAAACCAACATTCGCCACCGATGCAATTTTGATCCGAAGGTTGTTATTATGCTCCAATATCATGTTACTTTAGATTCTCAGCTTACCAACATAAGTGTAATTGGTGAATCTTGGGATATTATATCCTCTCATGTAATAGTCATTTATTAGCTAAATATATTTCATGCTTCAAAAAAAAGGTGCATCGTATTGGTGTCAATTGGTATATTGACTCGTAGTATCATCATATCACTTGCAAACAATCGTTTCTTGCTTCCAACTATACAATGGTCCACTAAAATTCAAAACGTACAACTTGGAACTTGAATCTGATGCAAGATCGTTCCTTTTAATAGTTATACAAGGACAAAAAATTCTATATTTCAAGTTAGATTAGATATATGACGAATATATTTCTTTCCTTTCTGGATTAAAATGGAAAGAAAATAAAAGAAAAACTAATTTTGTTATAGAGTTAACTAATTGGTAAGACCGACCAATAGCATCAATTTGTTACGTGCACACTCTTTAAAGGAGTGTGCACAAAATTGGACTCGGATTCATTAACGGAGATGAACGTTTTCCATTTTTATCTTAGTGAAAATCTTTATACTTTAAATATACTCAAAATATCTGATTTTGGTTTGTTAAAATTGAACACATGGCGTCTATTCATTGGCATGTGTAGAGGATTTTAGGTGTAGACGCCCGGTACAATACAAATTTAGAGAATGGAGTCAAAATTATTGTTTCCTTATTTGCTTATTTCCTTATACAAAGTTTTGGTTATTTTAGGGATTCGTTTATGTTTCCTTATTTGATTAGAATTCAAGTTATTGTTCTCTATATATATCATAGTTTACTCTCGTTTTTATGCAGTACAATCTTTTATTTGGTGGCTTCAAAGGATTAAGGTGGTTGATCGTCCAGTTACGCGATCAAATTATCTTAGTTCAACTTTTAGTATTCTATCTAAATACCTGCGTAACGATGCAGACAAGGTATTCATTCTTCTTCTTCCCGGGACTTGCTTATACATATGAATTATTTTTCCCGTGCCTTTTTTTATGCCTTTTATGAGTTAGATCATATAAGCATGTAGTTAATTAATTGCTAATGGAGTCTTATCTTTTCTCTTTAATCTCCAGCAAGCCTATTCAGAAGTCACGCGATGGAGAAGGAGTTGTGAAGGATTTGCAATTTGGTAGTATTGATTGGAGTACCCTTCGTCCTCCTTTATCTTGTCATGAAACAGAAGAAGATGTTGGACAAGCTCAAAAAAAAAAGTTGATGATGTTGCTGCACAGAAAATGTAGAGGCACGTAAACTACGCTGTCCTAAAGGCAATATCGCCTGCCACTCCTCTGAGATGCTACAGCAGTTGGCGAGTCACCTCCAGGATACAACTACAGTTAGTATCCCTCAATGTAGCATACAATGAGGGTACCCTTAGAGCTTGGCAGAACTTAAAACAGTAGAAGAGATGTTTACAGAAAAACAGAGGGGAAGAGATGTTTCTCTGTGGTGTGTCAAATGAGCTCAAGACTCCTCCCTTACATAGTGTTTAAGACGTTACTAACGAGAGGAAAAATGCATGCAACCAAACCATGCGTATGACAGAAATACTGGTAATGTGCAGACAAATACCAAAAGTTTCAGCGACCGTACGGCGGCGTGCATGCTGCTGAGCGAAGCACAGCGCGTACGGGAAAGGCAACCTTGCCCTAGTCTAAGCCTTCCCTCCAAGCACAAAAGTCTAATGACCCAAGGGCCATGGCCTTATAGCCAATTCTATGGTATTTATGTCTAAAACTCTTTAGATTTTAGTCAATGTGGGACTATTGTTTTATCTATTCAAAAAAAAAAACAATTAATGAGCAATAGGTCTAGGGATCAAAACATAGTCCATGGAAAAATTGGTAATTTTAAAGCGTTTTTTCTAACAGAAGATTCCCTCTCTACTACGAGTACCATAGACTATGATTATTATCACACAGATGAAGAATATCCAAGCACAACAGACGATGAAGATGATGAAGAATATCCAAGCACAACAGACGATGAAGATGATGAACGTCCAACTGTGAGTAATAACAACTTTTCAATTTCTTTTGATGCAACTATAAACAAACAATTGAGGAGCTTGTATATATGAACCCTTTGCGGCCCCAAACTTTATCTTTCTTTCTAGTATTTTTCTAGATCATGTAATGACAGTAAAGATGTTTGCAGGTTGAGGAGGTGAAAGAAGTGAGCTCTTAATTGGATAGTCAACTGGGCTTGAGTCATTGCGAGTCTAGTAATGAATGTCCAGACAAGGATGAATGGGTTGCTTCATGGAAAGAGGTACCTCCTCCATCACGTTGGACTTGGATTAATGTGTTTGCTTATTTTAAAAAGGGGCAAGGCTATGGAGGATATGGAGTTATTTTACGCAATGCAGTCGCAAAGCCAATAATTGCTTCAGCCAAGTTCTCAAAGGATGGAAAATCTTTTTTTATCAAGTATTTATGGGAATAAAGGCTGGTGTTGATCTTGCTGATAAACATAAACGTTCTCGTCTCAGTATCCATTGTAATTCACTTATGATACCAGCTATATTTCGTGATGCACCTCTCTGCAATAGGTGTGAGAGATATTTTTCCGGATATAGAGGTTGGAATAAGTGGTTGATGGGGTCTCTTGTGGTGGAACTTAGAGGCCAAATTAGAAGCAGAAAAATTGAAGAATTGGAAAATGCATGGAGTGAACCTGCACATTATCTAGCAAAAAGGGAAAAAAAGATATCTGAAGTTGAGAAGAAGGGAGAGAGAACTGCTCCTGATTATGATAAGCCAGGTGATATGGTACCAGATGATTTTCCACAAGAGCTAAAAAATCTTCTTTGGCAAGATGCTTTTGATTCGTCAGACTTCATGGCCATGCAGGTAGAGGACCGTGGACCCTATGAGTAGTTCCGGTACTCTTGTTGATTAGTAGTAGCTGTGTTTTATCATGTTTGAACAATCTATCTATGTATTTTTATCTTTCTTTTGGCCTCTCAACGTCAAAAAAAAAAAAAAAAAAAGTCCAATAGTCTATCAATAAGACTGATAGAGGCAGTCATTTTACTGGATCATATTTATTAAGACAAAAGTCAAACAGATTCAGCTGATTTCAAAACTAAAACTAATCACATATTTAACTAAAATCAAATATGCTAGAATTGAACAAGAGAATTAACAATACAAGCCTCTAACCCGGTGCATACGCACCGGCACCGGGATCGTGTAAACCGTTGGTATCTAAATTTCGCATTTACTAACCCATAAATTTGAACTACAACCTCATATCCTTTGAGTTTGCATCTTTATTTGGTGTTCATGCTGATACGATTTTATCATCATACAAAGAGAAACAACAAAATATATGCCATAGGAAGCCCTCACTTCTGGAATGTGTATGATTGTAAATTGTAGAAACAATTAGCATGATAGTTAGTTTATTTAATCCAATCTTGAAAACCTATCATTCAGTCATTTTTATTTTATTTTTGTCATGGCATCAAGCTCATGGTTTTCGTTATGGCCACATAGGATCACATGTGAAACTTATGAACAAATCCGGAGATCACTCAGTACCGCAATCCGCAATCCTTTCTCTAACCTTGGTAGGTGATGTGTTGTAACATGAGGCTACGTCCCTATACAGGATATTTAGGGTATATCCACCTTTGATCTTCAACATAAGGAAACAGTAACGGGTATTGCATTGCCGTAAAATGCAGATGAAATTTAGTGGTCCTATGTAAGCCATATCTTTTCGCTGACTACTGTATCTCTGCACGTACCCTTGCTATTACCACAACTTGCAATTAGTGCAGACACCTCTTATATGGTGAGTTATATAGGCGTCCATCTTTCAGGATGCAATGATAATCAATCTAACCGGCACCCTTTCAAATTTTGATGGCGATCTTTCACTATTCTGAAATCTGAATCCTTGTGCAAGAAGATTAATTTCATGTAGCATTTGTTTAAGACCGACGACAATTGAATTCGACCTTCGAGTTACTACACTTTCAGTATGGTTGTTTAAATATCACATGTATGCCATCGTCTGGTAGCATTGTGCCAATCTTATAATTTTCTATCCATGGATCTGAAAATAAAAAAAAAATTCTCCGTCATCCATCTTTTATGTTATTCGCATCAAATTGTAATTTCTAGCCTTGTTATGGAATCTCTTTTTACATTGAAATTATCTGACGATTACCTACCTAAGGCCCTTGCCCTCAATCCAATCATTGCCACAGTTTAGTAGGAGTGTTACAATATTATAATGACTCTGGCCATTCGTTTTGAAAACATAAAGTCCTTTTCCATCGTTAGATGTAACTTTTATAATCACCCGTCGATGAGAAAGCGAACCGACCATCATAACTTCATTCTCAATAAAATTGCTTCACTTCTCCACCATTAAATAGAGACCGAGTACATAATATGCCCACCTCTAAAGAGAGTCTGTCATATATAGTTAAACTATACATGAAGTTGTATTGCATCTATGTAAAATTTTAATAAATACCACTTCCACCAAGTAATCTGTGTCTCGAATCACTACAGTTTGTACTAACCACGATAATGATAGCGTATCAAGAATTTCGGATTAGATGTTTTCTTAGCCTTATCATTTATTTCTCCTCCATATCATACAATAGATCCGCATTACTCCAAAGTATTACCTTTTTGGTTTACAATCATCATTTGTTTGTTCTTTAAAGAAATAGCATCTGTTCTTTTCTTCTTTCTTCTAGCAAAGTTCTTATTTGATGAACTCATTACGATTGACATAGTTGTTCCAGATATAAGAAAATGGGCTGCTAGGTGTGATAGGGAAGTGTTTCTCTTATAATAATACAATTGTTGATTGTGTGGTTATGTTATATATTTAAGGTTGCATCCATTGAAAATGTAAGTGTTTGCAACTGTTGGAGGCGAAGGGTCACTTATTATGTACTTTTAAAAATTGCATCCATTAAACATTTGAAGTACCTTTTTTAAGTACTTCACCAGGAGAGCCAATCAGATAACGGTGACATGGATAGTTAGTGCTTAGGTGGCTTCACCAGGCAACCCCAATTTGTATAATAAGAGACATGACATGGATAGTTAGTACATAATAATATCTTTCTTTTTATAATAAGAGACCCAGAATCGCCACCTCACAATTACTCTTGATTCTGGTGAAGCCACCTAAGCACTAACTATCCATGTCACCGTTATCTGATTGGCTCTCCTATAAGACAAAATCCACTAGGCAACCCCAACAGTCACTTTTAAAAGACATGACAGGCAACTACAAGTTTGAGACAAAATCCACTTTTAAAAGACATTTGTAGTTGCCTGTCATGTCTTTTAAAAGTGACTGTTGGGGTTGCCTAGTGGATTTTGTCTTATAGGAGAGCCAATCAGATAACGGTGACATGGATAGTTAGTGCTTAGGTGGCTTCACCAGAATCAAGAGTAATTGTGAGGTGGCGATTCTGGGTCTCTTATTATAAAAAGAAAGATATTAGAAACCTTAGTTTATTCTGCAAATCACTAAGATCCAAATCCCTTTTTTTGATAAAGCAACTCCAGTACCATGAGCTTTGAAAAATTCATTGTCAATAGTATGACTAAACAAATACAAAAATAAAGACCAACAACAAGTAAAACCCTGATCTGAGCACACCAAATTTGCAAGGGTCCATATACTTCACTTCCAGGTGAAGTTCCCTGACCAAATAAGAAATGTAAAGTTTCATTCTTCTAACCGACAGGTTCACAAGAAGGTCGGATAGCACATAGCTCTATTCATATAATATTACCATCCAAGTGTGAGAGAAGAAAGAATCCATAACAAGAATAACTCATATCATTGTACCGAAAGATACATGAGTGATACATTCAAGTGTAAAAGAAGTCGGTGAAATATATCCAGGTTAATTAATGTGCTATTCATTCGTCATACATAACTTAAATAGATACAAATTAGGTTCTAATTCAGTCCTTTAAGACTAATATAGCAACAAGAAAGGCAACAAAAAAAGAACTTCAAATAGCGAGAAGATATCAACTGACTAGGGATTCAACTAGGTTATCTTGATCAAGTCGGTCAGTTTGGTCATGTAAGGATACAATCGAAGCCTAGATGACATACCAATATAAAACACTACAACAGATCGAATACTTTCCAAATCATAAACAAGTACCCCACCAGCCAAACGCAAGCACAAGTCAGATAAGATATGCTAATAATATTGAGAGATTAAATAATGGAAGTGTCCACACACACACACCATATATTTGCATAAAGTAAATGATGCAACGCAAAGCAATAAATTCAACAAGCAAACACATCTATGATAGGCACACAAAGGCAAAATCCATGTTGTCGTTTCAAGAATTTTACCACCAATAAGAAACCAAGAGTAGGCACAAACCGCACGAGAAACCCACTAGCAGAGAATGGCTCAAACTCCAGCTCATGTATGAAGATCACATTGGTCCTGCACCACAAACCCACTAACGTAGATACGAGCCGCATGACATGACAGAACCACTAGCAGAAAATGGCTCAAAATCCCCTCAAGTATGAAGATATCACTGGTCCTGCACCAGAAAGCAGAAACAATATAATTTTAGAGCAAGTTCAAGAGAAAACACACAAAAGAAACATCTAGTAGAACCAGTAAGGTAGCAACAAAACCTGATCAAAGAGAACCCGGTAAGCATTCAGGTCATGAAACAGTTCATTCCCTCTGGTACTACAGTATTCTAAGTCCTTGGAAATGTACAGAGCAACCTTTAGACGCATGTCCCTCTCAATAACTTGACTTTCCCCTATCGAGAAAAGATAAAATCGGACTTAACGACAGATGCATTGCTACGAAGAGTCATTTAAACCTGTACACTCTACACTACCTTAATTTAAGGTTCAGCTTGTACCTCTTGCGTGGGGATGAAATGGGTTTGTGTTGTGAACCTTGAAAGTGGTTATGCTCATTGTGATGATCTTCTGAGTTCCATGAAAGCTGTAAGAGAACAAAAACACCAAATTTGCTTCAAAAATGAATATCCAAGTATAGATAGAGAATTTCAGATTGGAGAAAGAGCAAAGTGATTATTATTTCCTCTAATCCGTACTTTATCAAGCAACTCAAATATTTTTTTTGCAGGAGGAGTCCTATCATCAGATATGATTGTTCTCAGATACAATTTCATCATATTTACCTTCATTTCTGTAATAGAGATTGCCGCACAATCAGATCTGCACTAACACAACCCCAAAACCACCAACAAAGCAGATATTGAGCATATGAATAGTCCTGGAAGACAGGAACCAATAGGTGGACACAGAAGAGAAAGAAGTTTTCCTTTGAGTCACATATAATAGTTAAATTTCAAAATTAGAACAATGTACCATCCAAAAAACACTAACCTTTGCAAGTAGAGATTGAAACTTGTGCATATCCAATGAGTTCAGATGCTTGAACTCCTTCATCGTCAAATTTTTTGACTATGAACTGTTGAGTAGATGCATCCTCGACTATAAATTCGAAGTGCTCATTCCAAATAGGATTCAGCTGATTGTTCTGCAGAAAATGATTCAACAATTAGTTTTTTAACTCCATGGGCCGATAACTAAGTTAAAAAAAATATTCGAGAAGGAGAAACAGCTCACTTACAATTGTTTTACTTTTCTTCATTTTGTCAGCTAATGGGCGTATATGCACTACAACACACGGATCAGATTTCCCGATGATGTCCTTGTTTGCTAAGTCCTTAGCCTGCACAAGCTTCACTTTTGATGTCCCAACAGGTTTCAGCTCCAGATCACTAAACCAGCACAAAAAGAAGCAGGTAGAAGTTTGTGATACACTAACACAAATTACCATGGAAACATGAGAAGACAAGCGGAGTGGCTTAGCACCCAGCATGCAGCAATGATGCACATCCAAATCCAACCAATAATGCGAATGGTCCTATTTCAAAGGTCATCCACACAAAAAATGTTACGCATTGAAACCTAAGATCTGTGGGCAGTTTTGTATACCTACCATGAATTTTATCTAGTGAAAAAGGAATCATATAGTTTGGAGCCTTAGTTGGCTAGATAATATATACACTTCCAAAGCAACACTAAAAAATCCAATAAATTCATACCTATAGTCCACAGGTATGATGGGAATAATTTTATAGAATCTTCAATTGCACCGTGTATCGTGCTCTGCACAAAAAAGGTGCAATTCAGATAAGTAATCTGACAGGTGCTACCAAGGAATAAAATCTGGAAAACAGTAATAAAAACTCTACTGTATCCTAGATCTTATAATAACAATTATAGGAGCTTCATCCAAAAACACCTCATGTGCAAGGCTACTATTATGAAATCTACAAAGACTCGTTAACACGACATAACCAACATTACCAGGGTACAAACATATATTAGATAGACACCAAAAAGTTTAATGGTAAGGGAAAATTGAACTGCATAAAGGGTATACTACTCACAGTATTCCTATACGAAAACTTGATATATGGTACATAACATTATCTAGAGGATTTAAACAATCTTACACTTAACTTTTATGTTTCTTCATCCGGCAAAAAAAAGCTTCAGAGATATATGGACGATGTCTTTACATACATGGAGACTGGGACTGAGGGTATAAAGGGTATACTACTCACAGTATTCCTATACGAAAAACTTGATCTATGGTACTTCACATTATCAAGAGAATTTAAACAATCTTACACTTAACTTTTATGTTTCTTCATCGGGCTAAAAAAAGCTTCAGAGATATATGGACGATGTCTTTACATGCATGGAGACTAAGACTGGAGGGTAGTAAACAATCTTCCTAACAAGTAATGCTTCTATGAATTATCCATTGATTTTATTCTTTGATTAAAGTCATCATTCGGAAACTACCCTGTGAAGAGAAAACAGTTTACCCAGATGAACTGTGATTCTGTCATTAGCAGTTGATCCGTAACAGAAATAAGAAGTGAAGTGAAATGGTTCATACAAGTAAGGATGAACCTCGATACCATTGGAGAGTAAACTACCCTCCCAATCAAGAGAAAACAGTTGCTCAGATGAACTGCTCTTTTATCATAAGAGGTTGATCCATTTAACAGGAATACGAAAAGAAATGGCTTATACAGGTCAGACCGAACCTCAATAGCATCAAAGGTTGATCTGTTGCGTATCATGTTAGTCTCCAGAAAACGGAACTAAGACAGAGTGCTAACAAAATTTTAAGAAAAAGCTTATCAAGGGAACTCCTGTCAGAGAGAAAACTGCACCTTATGACTCAACGAACGACAAACAGCTTCGAAACATCGAAACTCATAGTGGCTTAAACATTAATCTGAAAACCCCCGTGAAACCAATGTTTTTGACCTACATAATTTTCGGAAGGAAGAAAGATCAGCTAAGCAGACAATTAAGGTGAAAGCAAACAAAAAGAAAATAACAAGGTTGTGTACCTGCAAACATGAAAATGATTGCCAACTAATAGAAAAAATGGGCACGCAAAAATTAAACCAATACTCCTAATATTTTGGAAGAGGTCAACAGGTTAATATATCAACCAGTAAACCAAATGTACTTTTGTAGTCACATCCTAGACTTCTAATAAAATAGTCAAAGCAACATCCTGCATAGCTACATGAATAAACAGATATTGGACTTATTGTTCCATGTATATGGTCCCAATATGAAATGTTGGTCCCTCCAATACCAAAATGCTTTAAAATGATAGAAGTGACCAGTGTTTATTGAGGCATTATAGTATAAGCTGGTGAGGTGCTTAAACTCCTGATTTTATCAATAAAAAAGAATAATTCTGAGTGTTAGTGCTTAATTGCTCATATAATGTAAACATACAATCTTAATTAACAGAGAAGTTCATGATAAAAGCAGCAATTTAGTGCCAGTTTTTATCAATGCCAGCTATAACTTTCTTTAGATAAGCGGCATAAAAAAAAGCTTTTGCTTGCTTGAAGATATAATAGAACAAAAAAATCAGGAAAACTTTGTTACAAAGGATTCATCATTAATACGATATGATATGCAGAACATCACTGAATCCACTGTTAACTGTTTGAATAGTATAAAACAATAAATTAACTGTTTGATTACTATAAAACAATAATTTTAGCAAATTTTCCTAATTGTGCAGCTCAGTTACCGGGAGGTATCTATGAATTCCCTGAGGCTGTGTTTGATGACCAGGAAATCGATAGATTACCACTATGAATTCCTTGGAAGAGGCAAGGAAAACTTGTCATCCAGTCTGTCACTACATTAACACTATGCTGTAACTAAGCATGCATGGATTGATTTCTTTCTAAGAGAGCACCTGAACTAAATCCGCTTCACAAAACGCCCAATAAGAAACATTTCAATTCACAATCAACAGAACACTCCTCTAGATTGCCTACCACTCATCACAATGTCCTCACATTTAGGCTCCACAAATAACATAGCTAAAACAAGAACCACCCTTTCGCTTTATAAACCAATTTTCATTAATAACCAAAATTCAATTTACAACCCAATTCATCCAGCTAGGTGCTTAACAAGTTCAAGGTATCAGAAGCTGTAAAGGTTAAACTAAACTAACCAACCTACAGAAACTAAAATCGAAATTAGTTTTCCAACAAGACTAACCTGTAAATTGTGGAGCAACAGTACCAAGGTCTATATTAGAAAACCTTGGTACTGTAAATTAGTTTTCTAATAATTGTCATCTTAGAAAACCTAAGAGACGACAATATAACAGGTCTATATTGCTCAAGAACAGGTTCAACCGAGATCTTAATCAGTTCTGAGGCCGCCTGTAACAACAACAAGCACCGTTTAAATTACATTTTACTTCCAGCTCAAAATCATATAACAAAAATCAAAAAAGGAAAAAAAAAAAAAAGTTTGTTTTTTTTAATATTTATTCTTCTACTTACCAAATCAGGTCGACGTTTTGATCGATAATTCTCAGAACGAACAAAACCCATTATCAATCCAACACCAACTGTGATTCCAATAAACAAGACATTTTTTTATGATGATGAAAAGAAAGAAAAGCTTGGATTTTTCTTTTAGGGTTTAGCTTCTGCAAGGGAAGAGTAAAAAAAGGTGGGTGGGGGGGTGGGTTAAGTTGTAGACAGTTATAATTTTAAAGAAGCAACGAAAATTCAAAAATGAAAACAATGTCTTTTATGATTCATCATCATATTATTGGCAGAGAGAGCGATTGATTGGGATTTGGGTGTGGGGTGATAGTAAATAACGCAAAGTGCAGACCTTCCCTCATCATTGTTTGCTAGAGGCGTTTTGATTTTTTTCTTCAATAAACGGACGTACAAAGACAAAAATGTGAAAATGGGAAGTCATCGAAAATTTCAGATTTATTATATAAAGTCGGTTGACATAAGTGGATGACCACTAGAGGATTCGATGGATAAATGTTAGTGGAGATAAGCTTTGTTAAGCTCATCCTCCATTGTAGACAAATTTTGTCTTATGACACGTCCACAATTAAGTGACATATTAATTGTTGGAAGTTAAATCAAGATATGGTGTTTTGGATCGTAAATCAACATATGATCCAGTCCGAATTGATCAACTGCTGCAGTTGACGTAGTCAAGTTGGATCAATAGGAATAGTTGACACACAATGCGATATTTGGAAGTTCGAGTTAACTAGAAGAGCAAGTTGTGTCGGTTCCTTGTTTTAAAGTTTTACTATATTTAGAGTTTCTTTGTGTTTCTAGAAGTGTGCTTTATTTAGAGTTTGTTTTTTATTAGGAAACTACTTTGAGTGATTCTCAAGTTTGTGAGACTATAAGTAGGCTAGTAATCCATGAGACAATGTACACCAAACTGATTATCAATGTAATCGTTTTATTTGCTTTCGTTTGTGCTCTCCTCTCTCTTGCTCGATCCTGCATTTGGTATCAGAGCAAGGTGAGAGGAAGGGAGAGGAGAATGAGAGAAAGAATCAGTCTTGAAGCTGCGTTTGGTTAAAGAAAGTTAGAGAAGTTTTTTCGTTTTTGGTAGAGAAGTTGGTTGCACTAAGTGCTGCTGATTTTTGATGAGTATTCTCGTGAAGGCGTTGAAGAAAGAAGTGTTTGAAGGCTTTTCAAGCCATGTTGCTGTCGTTGGCAATCATACAGTTCAGAATTATAAAGAAGAGTTGTTGTTGTTTTCAAAGGAAGGAAGATACGGCCATGAAAGCAAGGTTATTGTTGTGACTTGTTGAATGTCGAGCAATGTTCGTGAAAGAGTTTAAGAATTAAAAAAAACAAGACGAATTCCTGATTGTGAAGTTAGGATTTGTGTTTGTTGACTGTTTTAAGGTTCGATCTCAGTGGGAAAAAGATTAATATTGTTTGCGCATCATGTACTTCCGGGTACGTTAGGGTTAAAAAAAAGGAAGAACAAGATAGAATTGAATTGTTGCTGGGATCGAAGAAGTGATAGAAGATGAAGCTGTTGGGTCCGTGAGGTGTTATGGGTTTATTAAAGTAGGAACTGCGTGTAGGTATTATTATAGTGTTCTTAGTTAGTGGCAGGTCCATCCACTAAAGCCCAGTAACGGTAGGTCCATAATTAAAAGAAAAGAGAAAAATGGACCTAATTTTTTAAGCCCAGGTCCTGCACACGTGTGTAAATATTACGTGCATTTTTAGAATTCCCAAAATAGCATGTACTATATATAACAGAAACATAAGTCAGTTTCTTTCCATATTCTTTTTCTTCTCAGATTCAGTT
>NC_039368.1:97860229-97951460 GCF_003573695.1 Papaver somniferum
CCCTCTCCTCTTCTCTACTGATGCGGGATTTAATGAAATCAATTCATTTTCTTCATTCTTTAATTTCTAGTTTTTTGTATTAGGATAAAGCTTGGAAACAAAGATTTTTAGAACATCTTGATCGATTAAAGAACCCAAATCGATTCTAGCCTTTGGTAAGTTGATTTTCCTTATTAATCTTCTTCTCGTAATGTTTATTCGAAGGTTTCAAGATCTAATCATTAATTAGTTGATGTTTGATTATGTTTTCCAATTTGCACGCATGATTAATCAAGTGTTCATTCATTTTCATGAAAATAATCCAGATCTAGATGAATAGTTACGTTTTTTATTCATTTCGTTACTAGATCTGATTATACTAGTTTTCTTTTTTTGGGTTTAGGTTTTTTTCAGTTGTTTTTGTGTATGAACTATCAGTACGTATATGATGTACTGACAAAAAACCTAGTTAATTTTTTAGTTTTTGTTTAAATAATTTTTTTTGTTGTTGTTTGATCCAGCAGTAATATATGCATACTGAATAATTACGTTTTTTTTATTCATTTTGTTACTAGATATGATTATAATAGTTTTATTTTGCTGGTTTTAGGTTTTTTTCTGTTGTTTGTGTATGAACCATCAGTACATATATGTTATACTGACAAAAAACCTAGTTAATTGTTTATTTTTTGTTTAAATAATGATTTTTGTTGTTTGATCCAACAGTACATATATCGCATACTGAAATAAGACACTTTGATTTTATTTTTTTTATTCATAGACTTATCACTTCTTTTGATTTTGTTATATTCATAGATTCCTTACTTATATGTTGATTTTTAGGTTACTATGAATCAACAGTACATATATTGAACACTGAAAAACCTGCTTTGATTATGTTTTATTCATAAATTTTATTCACTTAATTCATATGATCTGCCAGTACATATATGGCGTACTGATAGAAACTTCTGATTCTGTTTTATTTCAGAGTTTTGTCACTTTTTTTTGTTTGATCCATGAGTACTTATGCTCAATACTAAAATATGTGCTAGTTTTGTATAGATTTTTCTGTGTTTAGTGTGGATTTGTAGGTTTTCCTTTTTTTTTCTATGATTTATATGATCCTAAAATATATGTGATGTAATACGTTTTCTAATTTATTTATCATTGATTCTTACAGATTTGTACTCTACCTGGAAGCAGTGCAGCAAATATGTACTCGAATTTGTAAGCATTCAGATATATAATCGGATTTGTAAGCAGTACAACAGATATGTACTCAGATTTCTAAGCAGTGCGACAGATATGTACTCAAATTTGTAAGCAGTGTAGCAAATATGTACTCGAATTTTTAAGCAGTGTACCAGATATGTACTCAAATTTGTAAGCAGTATAGACACACACGTTTGGTAGTAATGGGTATTATGGACATTTCCATGTTTTAATTAATTTTGGATCTCCGGATAAAAAAAAATCCGGTTGGACCCTACTATAAATAACTATATGGGCCTAGGACCAAACAAGAAATTTTCCTTTATTAAAATCTTTGCAACAGGATAAAAAAGATGTTTAGAAAAACACGGGATTGCCGAGAAATGAGGTGAAAATGGAGGAATCTGATACCGTTTAAAATCGAGTTTAATAAAAGAGAAGAAGTCGCTTTTGTGCGAAGGTCTGGATGTGTACGAGCTAGGACAAAAAAGTGAAGAAGAGTTGTATTGATCTGTCTCGTCACTAGGATTCAAGAGTTTAAAAAAAAACTTGTTGTTTCCGTGAGAGATGATGTTTGACGAAAGAGAAGATGTACTTGTGTGATGAGTTGCTTCCAAAGGTTAACGTCGATGAATATAGTTCTGATGGTGTTGATTCAAAAGGTCGTTGTGGACGATGGCGACGGAAGATGGTAGTGAAGATGTTGATGCCAGTAATGGAGTTAGTGTTTGCCGAAGGTGTACGGCAGGTTGTGGTTGCTCGGTTATGGGGCGACGTTTCCTAGTGCTTTAGGGTTTCACAACCCTAAGATCAGGTAAGAACCGGCGTCAAAAAAAATGTGAGAAAGTGTTATTGGATGATAGTAACGTGATGTGTGTTACAAAGGTTAGTGTTACTGAAGAGTTGTTACAGAAGAAATTGTTACAGAAGAAGTGTTACAGTAACAGAAGCGTGACAGAAGAATGTTACAGTTTGTGACAGTTGGAATGACATAAGATGACAACAAAAACGTGTGATCGTTTCTGTCAGAGTCGTTGCAGATAGCATATTTGATATTTGTTGAGGTAATAAGCTTTGGGTGAGTGGTTGATTCAAAGGGTTAAGCTATGGATTCGAAATATACGCAAGAGAAGATCAAAGTTGGTATTGCAGATGGGAAAGCCTGATACAGTTTGATTAAAGTTAATCGAGTTCAAAGACTTAGAATGACAAGGAATGTTGGGTGGTTATGTTTGAGATTAAGGGAGGATGGCGTGTTAGAGCGTAAGCTCAAACATGTTGGAAACCGTGAAGAAAGGTTGAAGAGTTTGTGGCAGAAACTTGGAATACCTGACAAAGTGTGGCAGACTTTGTGTTAGTTATTTCTTGTGGCAGAAGCGTAACAAGAGAAAGATTGTGAGAGAATCTTGTGAAAGAAGTGTGAAAGTTTCGACTCTAACAAGCGTGACTGGAACAAAGAAGTAAAGAAGACGAGAGAAGAAGAAATACAACAGTAAGGTTGTGAAGTAAGAGAAGTAATCACTAGGGGATGATGTGTGAGAAGACAACAAAATGAGGTTTGTGAACACAAAGATCATTGTCATCTTAGTATTCACAAATAATACGCGCAGATTCATGACAATATAGTAAATAGGATGCGCCTATGGGGGATGAACCAGATATGTTGAATCCTTGACTCAGAGTCCTAAAACTCTTCCTCGTCTCATCAATTACAATCATTGTTCTTAGCTCGCATAATAAGATAAATAAAGGATGAAGTATAAAACATACGAACATGATGTACCATAAATATCGAATCGAATATGTAAAGTATAAATGCATGAATATAGATGCAACAATTAACTTATATGATTCAGCACTCAGATCTCTGTCTGCGAATTTGGGTTTCTCCTTATATGTACGATGGTTACAGAAATAGTCGAATGACTTTGAGATCAACATAGGCCTGCGTAACAGGAGGAATTTCACTTACACTTTCTCTATCTCTCTCTGTCTCTCTTTTATTCTCCTCTCAATATTCTCGCCTCCCCCTCTTCATTTGGGAGAGAGGGGTATTTATAGGGTGGTTACGTGGGGTCCACTTCTGAAGCCCGTTATAACCTTATCCTCTTGTGTCTTGTGCCGCTTACGCAGAAGTCTTCGTGTTCTCGGCTTTATCTGCGTGTTCTGTTTGAATACGCAGTGGTATCTGCGCTTCCTACACAGGCTGACTGACACGTATGTTGTTTGAGGGTATTTAATGCGGGTAGTTGAGATGTCTGTCCGCGGTAGACAGATGTCCTCTTCCCCTGTCTTGTCTGCGTCAGTCGGACTATCCCCAGCCGTAGATCTTAGATCTTTCTGGGGATAGGATAAAGTGACTCTTGGCTGTTCACGTGTGATATCATATCTTGATGCTCTCAGCCGCATGTCCTCCACGTGTGTCTTTGTGGACACGTGGCGGAAGATGAAAAAGTGTACCTACAATTTTCCCCTTTTTCTCCTACTGGGCGGTTAGTCGAAGTGGGAAGAAAAAACGTGTTACTCTCTTCATCTTCTCTTTATTATTTTCCTAGATTTTAGGGCACATTCTCCACTATTTGCAATAAATTCTTCTTGGGTAGTGGGGAAAAACGTGTTACTCTCTTCATCTTCTCTTTATTATTTTCCTAGATTTTAGGGCACATTCCCCACTATTTGCAATAACTTCTTCTTGGGTAGTGGGGTGGTTTTATTTCTCTTTGCATATATATATGAGAAGGAATGTGAAAATTCTCTAATCATAAATTTCATTCCTTCTCTTTCCTCAGAGATTTTATTTTTTGTTCTCTGGTTTTGTATCCTTGTTATTAATTGCTGCTGCTGCTACTGTTGTTCCTTAAAGCTTTCTGCTGCTTCTGTTGTTGTTCCTCAAAGCTTTCTGCTGCTGCTGTTGTTGTTCCTCGAAGCTTTCTACTGATGCTGTTGTTCGTCGAGGCTTTCTGCTGCTGCTGTTGTTCGTCGAGGCTTTCTTCCTGATTTTTCGTTTATTAGTAAGTGGTTTTACTGTGTTTGATTATCTTTTGATGAAAAATATATTCGTTTTCTGTTGTTGCTATATGTGTTTGTGATGAAGAACATATATATAGATGTGTGTATGATTGCCCCTGTTCGTTATTAAAAACAGTAATGATTTCTTCCTTCGTGTATGCTTGCCCCTATTTGTTATTTCCCCTTTTTATTTAGGGTTTGTTCTTATTTTCCATCTGGTTCATGATTGAAGAACTGGAAGAAATTGGGTTTTTTGATTTTCGTTTTGTCTCCGCGGTAATCTGAAACTTGTTTGTGCACTACGCAGACATGACTGACCGTCCGCGGGTTTCTTATCAAACTCCACCGCCGAGTCCGCGTAGATCTCCTCCGCGTAGAGATCCTGATGTTTCTCCGCCTGGTGGAGGTTCGTCTAAGTCTTCCCAAGGTGATGCCCGGGTTCATAGGGTTTCGTCTTCTTATGGTCAGAGGTACTCATCTTCTAAGAAGGGTGAGTCGTAGAGAGGGAATACGCAGAAAGGGGACCGGCCAAAAGAGGCTCCTGGTTCCCGGTATGCTATTTATCGTCCCTTTGTTAATCCGCGTGATGATCCCAAGAGAACGCGGGATGTCCCGCCTCTTCGGTCAGTGGCGCCTCCTTCCGCGTCTCAGCAACATCCTCTACCTCCCCCTCCAGTGTCTCAACCCAAGGGGAGGTCTTCGAAAGAAGTGGTTTCGAAGACTGATGCATCTAAGGTTCCTCCTAAGAGAAAAGCTTCCGATAGAAATCTTTCGAAGGATTCTGCGCCTGATCCCGTGGAGGAGGAAAATATTTCTCAGGAAATACGCAGCGTCGCTGTTGGGGAGAAGAAAGTGACCTTCAAACATATTGATCTGGAGGTTTTTAAGGAAAAGCATGGTCTTCAGCTATTCGATGTTCGTTTTTACACTGCTGATGATGATATTACTTATGAGATGATATCGACGTATAAGTTTGATGAATTTCATCTGCTGACCATGGTGGGGGCCTTTGAAGCGGGTCTTATGTTGCCTTTGTACAAGTCTGGGGATTCTTTTTATTATGATGTGCTGGCTGGTCGAGAGGGCTCTTCAAAGAACACTCACTGTCGCTCTATTTCCCAACTTCATGGGAATTATCTTCGTGCACTGAGGGAGTGTTATCTTCGGAGCAAAGGAGAGACAATGATGACCCTTTATGTTCCCAATCCTGAGGAAAAGGAGTGGTATACGCCTGAGAATTTTAACAAGTCTTTTGGCGACTATGTTAACAGTAGGAATCGTAAACCGTGGAGTGTGAGTCTTCGTAATATTGCCGCTCCGCGTGGTGAGATCCGTCTTCTGAGTGAAGTAAGTGGTGCAAAGGTGAAGTACGTCCCGGGTATAAAGAATTCTACTAACAAACTGGTGTTTCCTACTCGTGAGCGTATCAAGCGTGATCATGACTATGAGTGGCACGCGACTGTTATTGAGGTTGTTGATCCCTGGGCTTGGGGGTGGGTTCCAGGTCCGCAAGGATGGCGTCCTACCGCAGATAGCCAGATACGTGAGGCTCCTCCTGCTCGTTATGGGAATTTCCGTCCTTGGCATTTGGATTTTGAGGGCATGAATTTCCAATATGCCCTCGATGTTGTTGATGGAGATGGCGAAGAGAGTTCCGATGCTGATCTCCAGACGAAGAATACTGCGGTTGTCAAGGTAAGATTTCCATATGCCTTGTCCTTCTTTAGTTGAGGCAATTTTAATTCTTTTCAAAGCCAGGGATTTTTATTCTTATATGCCTTGTCTTTTTAGGCGACGAAGAAGAGGAGGATAAATCCCAAGCAGTCCACCACCGCAACAATCGAGGAGGCGGAGGTTCATGAAGAAGTTAACAGTCCTGTGACTGATCTTGGAGGTGATGAAGATATGTCTGATAGGGAAGAGCGTACTGATACATCCCCTTCAGGTCATGATGATGAAAAATTTGTTGAAAGGAATACTATCGCTGGTGGCAGCGGTATTGGTGGTGAAATTAATCCCGCAGGTTGCCATGATGCTGGTGCCGAAGCTAATCCCGCGGGTTGCAGTGATGTCGGTGATGATAACATTGCCCTTGGTGATCAGGGTGTTGGTGGTGAAATTCCCGCTACGTCCCAGGAGTTTTCTTTTGGCCGGATTTATTCTGCGGGGAATAGTTTCGATATAAACGCTGCCATGGGCCTGGCTTCTGAGTTCAACCTGCTTTCCCCAAACGATGATTGGGATGTGCTTGGTAACTCTAGCAAGGCGGATGGAAAGGGCAAGGGAGTCGTGAATGCTAGTGATATTTTAGAGGGGAGCGGTGCTAGAGATCTTCCAGATTTGGATGTGGGAGTAGCCTCGAACTCTTCAGGCGCTAAGTTCACGGACACGGGTAGGGCCTCGGTTGGGTCTTCTGGAGATGATTTTCCTCGGTCATTGATCCTTGAGGGTGATGATGCCATCTTAGCTTGGTTTAAAAAGAAGAATTTGATGTTCGTACCCAATCCAGCTCCTGTGGTGGAGGGTGGGAAGAAATCTGAGGCCTATACCCGTAAGATGATGTAATTGTCTCCCGAGGACCGGGTTGCAGAAGCGTGGGATAAGAATCTTCGGGCCTTGGAGGCTGCTCTAGTGGTCGACGCCCCCTCGACTGTTGCTGATATGATGGCCTTGGCTGATGGGTATTAGTATGGATTTCCCCAACAACGGATGTTAGAAGTGAGTTCTCTTATCATTTCGCCTTGTATCAATATTTAGTAATTTTAGAGTTTGGGTGTTCTAATTTCTGATTCGCAGATGATGAGGAGTGAGCATTACAACCACATGTTGTACCAGTTTTTTAAGGCCAAATCCCTCAAGTTGGAAGTTAAGCTTCGTCTTCGGGAAGAGGAGCTTACCGCGGCTGAGACTGTTATCTCTGATAGGGATAGGGAGATAGGTGAATTGAAGAGTCTCCTCAAGGCTAAGGAGCAACAAGGCAAGGAGGAGGAGAAGCTTCGCTAGGAACTTGCTATGGATCGTAGTGAGTTGGAAGAGGCTAAGAAGAATTTTTCTGTTGTTACAGGTTTGATTATCTGTTTTCTCTTCCTTGCTGTTGTCCTTTACTGTAATTAGTGTTCTGTCTGAGTCTCCCTCCCCCACCCTATCTTCAGTGGGTGGAGTTCCCGAGTTAGTATGGCTTCGGAAAGAGCGGCAACGTCAGAAATCTCACATCGCAGAGTAGGTAGAGAAGATAAAGAGCGAGGCTAATAAGTGGAATGCTCGTGCCGATGAACATAATGCTCTGGCAGAGGAGTGGCGGGGAAGACGAGTCCAAATGATTGATATGCAGAACAAATATAACAATGATCGTCGTTTGTTTAATGGAACGTTGTTGTGGACGCGTGATAATCTTCGTGAATACCGAGAACATGTCTCATCTTTAGAAGCTAGAATCAATCTCTTGGAAGAAGAATTGCGTCAAGCTCGTTCTTCTCAGTCTTCTGATTAGAGATTACATTCAGCGTCTTGTTAGGGAGAGAGATGACGCTAGGGCTGAGGCTGGAGCTCTTAGCAAAGCTTTAGCTGCATCTAGGGCCGATGTGGTACGCCAAGCTGAGTCACAGAGAAATCTTGAAGTAAATATGTATCGGCTCAACAAGGGTCTGGAGGAATTAAACAACGAGGTCAACCATCTTCGTCATTTGGATTCAATGAAACAGGTAGAATTAAATGCGAGTCAGTACGCTCTTTCAACCCTTCAAGCGGATTACAAGAAGTTGTCAGATGAGTATGACTTTCTTGATGAAGCCCGTGATGCTGTTGTTAACGAATATGAAATATCTTCGGCGAGAGTCGAAGGTATATGCTTATATTATCGAGTGTGATTCTGTAATTTCCTGGACCTAACCATCTGCATTTTTCTTTTCCTTGCGGAGCTCCAGGGACAGCTTCGCACTGCAAATGAAGAGCTTGCGAAGGATCAATCTGAATTAGCGCATCAGGAAATCCAGATTAGTCATCACAAAGGTTTATCTACAGCAAGGAACGAGGCTGCCCAAGCCGCTTCGAAGGAAGTGAGTCGCCTTTCCTCGTTGTTGTCGAAGGCTGAGATGATGAATATTGTTATTACGTACAAGGCTCGATGTCAACTAGTGGAAGAGACTAACAAGATTCTGGACAGCATCGAGTATGATCTTAAGACCGAGCATGGCCTTATCAAGGGATATCCACGCCGTGAGAAACCCCCGCCTCCTATGTCTGGTTCTTCAGGGCCTTCCTCGGGTGGGAGCGTACCTTCATCGCAGAAGGGGAATACTGCTAAACCTGCTAGTGGGGTTGAACTATCCAAGTAGATTATTATAGAAAGTTGATCTTTGTTGATTATAAGGCTTCGTGAGATTCCTTTTGTATTTTCTTGTTCCCGTGTATCATTGCCAAGCCTGTAATCAACTTTTAATGAATTGATCATCGTTTTAATTTTTATCTGTGTTGTCCGATTTCTTTTTAAGTATTGTTACGGTTAATTTGGAATATAACTGAATGTAATCAAGGATAGCGAAGTGTTTGAGTGTGAACCCGAAGATATGTGTATCTTCGTGAACGTCTTAAGACCTGTCACCCCGCTGGCTAATCCTGGGCCAGAGGATTCCCATATGGTAGGGGTCGGGTCAGCGTTCTAGGATATGATTTGTTTGGAATGTACATTCATTCCCTAAACCCCGCTGCCATAAGATTGGTTGGGTATCTGTTTTTGTTGGATGCCTTGCCCATGGTCCTACACTTATAGACGCTGATAGTGGAGTCCTGAGAGATTGTAGGTGACTACTTTCCCCAAGTAAAATAAGACAACAATTAACACAAGTATTTACGTGGTTCGACAGCAGAGTGTCTACGTCCACGGGTGAAAAAGTGTCTATTCAGTTTGTTGAGTTACATTTGGAAGAATTCCATTGATGGAACCTCTGAGGTAGTAAATAGCAAAAAATAGGAGAATGAAGTATTGTCGCGAGGTTAATTCTCTGTATTTACAGGTGTAGGATTCTCGTGAGGTGTTGTATTTACACGCGGTCGTCTTGTTACTATGTTGCTCCATGTATTTTGGATATTTTTTTGACGAAAGTTTGCTTGATTGATAGGTTGAGGTTTGCTACTCCTCTCTCAGAGATAGAAACATGTCGATCGCAAGCGTCGTTTTCTTCTTCTGGTGCTCTTCACGTAGATGCAGGTCTGCGTTGCTTTCTACGAGTAGTATGGCTTGAGATATTTTGCATTCCATGGGTGTCTGAGGATCTCCCCTTTTAGGTTGAGTAGATAATAAGATCCATTTCCTGCAACATCGTGTATGACGAAGGGTCCCCCCCATGTTGGTGCTAATTTTCCCCACTTCTTTTCTCGTTGGTATTGGGGAATGGTCCTCAGCACATACTGCCCTTCTACAAAATTTCTAAGCTTAACCCTCTTATTGTACTCCCTTGCTAGTTTCCTTTGATAGTTTTCCATTTTTTACAGTGCTTCCTCCCTCCTCTCTTCCAGATCATCCAACTTTTCCAACATCATGTCCGCTGTGAGGTTCTTCTCCCATGCTCCAGTTTTCGTAGTTGGCATGATTATGTCTGTTGGGATAATAGCTTCGGCTCCATAGGTGAGTAAGAATGGGGATTCTCCCGTGGCTGATCTTCGAGTTGTCCTATAAGCCCACAAAACGTTGTGTAGTTGCTCGCACCAACGCTTCTTGTATTCATCTAACTGCTTTTTGAGGATGAGTGCGAGGGTTTTGTTTGTGGCTTCTGCCTGACCATTGCTTTGAGGGTAAATTGGTGTTGACTTGTTCTTTCGAATTTTGAAAGTATCGAAGAGTAAGTCGATGTTTTTTCCCTGAAATTTCTTGCCATTGTAAGATACAATCTCAGCTGGTATGCCAAACCTTCAAATGATGTTTTGAAAGATGAATGTGAAGACATCTGCGTCTCGGATCCTTGCCAGGGCTTTAGCCTCTACCTATTTGCTGAAATAGTTCGTGGCCACTATCAAAAATCTTCTCTTCCATGATCCTTCGATTAGGGTACCCACGATATCTATGCCCATTTTGAGAATGGCCAAGAGCTGTCTACTGGGTTCAACATTGTTGCGGGTGCGTGGATTTTTTTGGCGAAACACTGGCATTCTTCGCATCTTCGTGACATTCTTGCAGCATCTCGTATCATTGTTGGCCAGTAATATCCTTGAGTTTTCGCCTTATCTGCTAGGGATCTCATTCCGCTGTGATTTCCTGCATCGCCGCGGTGTATGTCTTTCAAAATCAAATGGCCTTCGGATCTGGATAGGCAGCGTAATAACGGTCCGGGAAAAGATCTTTTGTACAAAATCTCTTCTCTCAGATCATATCTTCCTGCCTTTGACTGTATTTTTCTGGCTTGCTTTAGATCCGAGGGTAGTATTCCTTTTTTTAGGAAAATATGAATCTCAGATCTCCAATCTTCTTCTTTGCTGAAGTCTTCATCTTGGTCTGCCTTAGTCATGATGTCGTCTTCTTGGAAATCATCCGCGATGAATTCTCCCACGTCATCATCTGCAATATCTTCTTCTGCGTTGTTCCCTTGTTGTGCAGCGCAGAATTCTTGAATATCAATTGAAGGCTCGTAAATCCTTGACTCAGAGTCCTAAAACTCTTCCTCGTCTCATCAATTACAATCTTTGTTCTTAGCTCGCATAATAAGATAAATAAAGGATGAAGTATAAAACATACGAACATGATGTACCATAAATATCGAATCGAATATATAAAGTATAAATGCATGAATATAGATGAAACAATTAACTTATATGATTCAGCACTCAGATCTCTGTCTGCGGATCTGGGTTTCTCCTTATATGTACGATGGTTACAGAAATAGTCGAATGACTTTGAGATCAACATAGGCATGCGTAACAGGAGGAATTTCACTTACACTTTCTCTATCTCTCTCTGTCTCTCTCCTATTCTCCTCTCAATATTCTCGGCTCCCCCTCTTCACTTGGGAGAGAGGGGTATTTATAGGGTGGTTACGTGGGGTCCACTTCTGAAGCCCGTTATAACCTTATCCTCTTGTGTCTTTGCCGCTTACGCAAAAGTCTTCGTGTTCTCGGCTTTATATGCTTGTTCTGTTTGAATACGCAGTGCTATCTGCACTTCCTACACAGGCTGACTGACACGTTTGCTGTTTGAGGGTATTTAATGCGGGTAGTTGAGATGTCTGTCCGCGGTAGACAACTGTCCTCTGCCCCTGTCTTGTCTGCGTCAGTCGGACTATCCCCAGCCGTAGATCTTAGATCTTTATGGGGATAGGATAAAGTGACTCTTGACTGTTCACGTGTGATATCATATCTTGATGCTCTCAGCCGCATGTCCTCCACGTGTGTCTTTGTGGACACGTGGCGGAAGATGAAATGTGTACCTACAAGGTTAAGCCTATGAGTTTTTGAGTTTGAGACGTCACAAGGTTGTGAGCGTGAAACAAGATTGTAGGCGAGTAAAGTCTACAAGTTGAGTGAAGCAATCCCAGTGGGGATTTGGCTAGAGTTGTGTGAAGCAATCCAAGTGGGGATTTGGCTTAGAGAAGTGAAGAAATTCCAGTGTGGAATTTGAAGAGTTGAGTGGAAATCCTTCGAGTGAAGTAGGTAACAAGTGTTGAGAAAGTGAGCTACAATGCTCGGTGATGAGTTATAAATTGGTTTTGTGTTTGGTTAACAAGTTGAATAGAGCACAATGAGGTGTTTCTAGCTTGTTAAGGATTTGTTAAGAATGATGTTCCGCTGCGATGAAGAAGAAAGAAGTTTGTGCTGGTTGCTATGGTAAGACAACGTTATGGAATTTGTTTGAAGATTGTTGTTAAGCAAAATTAGAAGATTGCTTCGTTTTTAGTTAGTTTGCTGTTTGTGCTTTGTTTTTTATTTGAGTTTGATTGAGGGAATTCCGGTGTGAGCATGAAGTTGGGATGAGGTATTATCGAGTATCAAGGAGTAAGGGTTTGTTGGTGGTATCTTTGAAGAAGAATGAGAAAAGACAAGAACGTGTTAACGTTTATCTATGGAAGAAGAGGAATGGAAAATGATAAAAGACAAGGACGTGCTAACGTCGATCTATGGAAAAAGATGAGGAGTAGAAGAGGGTTACGGAATTCTCGTTGAATGATATCTTGGTTTAAGGGAGGATGTTGGAAGTTAAACCAAGATATGGTGTTTTGGTTCGTGGATCAACATATGATGTTGATCCAATCCGAATGGATCAATTGATGCAGTTGACGCAGTCAAGTTGGATCAACAGAAACATTTGAATCATGTCTACTGACAAATGAAAACTTACAATAATCAAAACTCAAACTTAAATGTTTAATTTCTTTGATAATTTTTCTATTCTCCCACTGGATTAAGAGAGAATTCTCTAATAGAGATTGAATGACTAGATTAGCGTCAGACTCAATGTGGATAAGTCTTAACTTCAGATCCTTTTCCTAAACTAAAGCTTCACGGATCTCCATGCATTCTCCATGTTCAGGGCTTAAAAATCTATCCGAGAAGTGTCCTTGGATTCCTTGGCAGGTTCCTACAAAATTACGGAGCATAATTCCCGTTCCCAATTGATTAGTATCATGATTAAAGGAAGCATCAATATCGAATTTAAATGTATCTTGCACAGGAGGTTTCAAACGTGAAACTGCAATTAATGAGGAACTAGAATTATGCATGGGGTTAATGTTCAAATGAAAGTTCAAATAGAAATTGATTATGTGCGCAATGTTAAGTGGAGAGAGAGATACTCCCTGAAATATTGCATCAAACCTATCCTTCCAAAGAACCCAAGATTCAATCATAAGAGAAAGAAATCTCTTTTCATTTGTAGAATTAAAATTACCTGAGAACCAATTTTCAACCCATTCTGAAACACTGCTAAACCTTCTCCGTTCTTCTTCAATATTGATGTCAAGGTTCTTCTAAACTGTTGTTGAGTAAGTACACTCAAGCAGAAGATGTTCAATAGTTTCATAATGATTGCCACAGAGACCACACTAAGTATCAGTTGAGTCGTGAAAGACAGATAGCTTTGCTTTTGTTGAGTGAATACCATGTATGCTTTTCCATGTAAATACCCTGATTCTATGTGCACCACTACAGTGCTATAGTGACTTCTGTACTGATGCTTGGATGTGTCGACCATTAACTTGAATATTTATGTCTGCCATAGTGAGAAGCTTGTATGAACTTTTTAATGAGAATTTATCATCCTTGGATGGCATCCAGATCAAAAAATCATCCTTGGTGATATCCTTTGGATTTTTGGAGAAGTATCAGGATCAAACAGTTTATTTAGAAGTTCAACATTCCAAGAGTTGGAGTCAAGTAATAAAATCTATGAAGGTCATTAACTGGAATTGGAGGATGAGAGTTACTTGGTATCCATATGTCAAGCCAGATTTTAGTCATTTTCTCATTATTGACTTCCATGAAGTAGTGTTTTTGGATAATGCTTAAACCTTTGGTAATCTCATTCCAAGTGTAAGAACAATATTTCTTTGCTTCAATCTTATGATGCAGGATATTGTTATCTTTGAATTATTTACTGTCCATAATTTGAGTCCAGAGAGACTCCTTCTCAGTAAGAGCATCTCCAATGCAAAGGATCAAGGTCATCCTACATGGAGGTATTATTAACACATTTTTATGTGTGGGTCATCACTAAATGACAAAAAATAAATATAAATTTTTTTTACCTTAAGTTGATCTCCAACCCCCAAGGTGTAATCTAACAAACTTTATTTGAATTTAGGGACAAAATGATGATGTGGCTTTAAGACTCAAGGTCATAGAGAAAATATTATTTATACTTTCTCCATTACCCCCACTTAGCCATGTCATCTATCTCTATGACCTTGACCCTTGTGTTGGAGATGGAAATTTGGTACAAAAAATCTTAAATCCTAAGTGTCATTCAATTTTAAGACCTTTACCCTATGCATTGGAGATGATCTAAGCAGTCTCCATGCAAGCTTAGTAAGTAGAGCCAAGTTTAACATTTTCAAATATCTGAAAGCCATACCACCCATGTCCTTAGGTTTACAAACTTTGTTCCATCCAATGTGAATTAAACCTCTGTTGGATTTGTATCCCCAAAAAAAAATTCTTTGAATGAAAGTAAGCTTGTTGAGAATTTGTGAAGGAATCTTGAAAGTTCCCATTTGATATATAGGGATTGAGTTAAGTACATGTTTCACCATTGTACCCTTTCAGCTTGTGTTAGAGAAGTTGAAGACCATGAAGTATATCTGTTTTGGAAGTTTTCTTCAATGCACTTAAAAGCTTCATGTTTAGAGTGGCCTAGAACCTAAATATCTTTATTTTGATGACATTTTCTTGACTCCAAGAATATGAGTAAGAGTTTCTGCAACTCCTGGCTTAGTACTTTTACTGAAGTAAACTGATGATTTCTCAAAATTGATGAGCTGACCATACTATGAGCTAAAGTTATTTAAAATCTCAAGAAGATGATTAACTGAGAAAAGAGTTGCCTGAGTGAAATCTGCAAATAGCAAATGATTAATGGATGGAGAATGAGCAACCACTTTAATTCCTTTGATGGTATTGTTTTGTTGATCCAAGTTGAATTGTCTTGACAAGAATTCCATTGCTAATATGAATAGATAAGGTGACAGGGGATCACCTTGTCTTATTCCCCCTGTTGGCTGAAATTCTTCACATGGAGATCCATTTAGTGAGAGTGAAGTAGTGTTGATACATTGATAAACAAGATCACAAAAGTCTTCACAGAAACCAAAATACCTTAGGACTTTCATAAGAAAATTTCATTCAAGTCTATAAAAGGCTTTAGACATGTCCAGTTTAAGTGAAAACCAACCTTTTTGACCCCTTTTTTTTTCTTCATGGATGTATTATTTCTTGTGGTACAACTGTATTATCACTTATAAGCCTTCTAGATATATAAGTTGCTTGATAAGGAGATATGATTTTCTCCATTAATGGCTTCATTCTATTGACCAGAATCTTTGAAATGATTTTGTATGAAGTATTACATAGACCTACTGGTTTATAATCAACAACACAAGTAGTTTTCTTCTTCTTAGGGATTAAGGATATGTATGTTTTGATGATCTGCTTTAAGATGTGTTTTATTTCAAAAAAAATTCTTACCATTCTGCAGACATCTTCTCCAACTATATTCCATTGGCTCTTGTAAAAACCAGTTTGAAACCCTTCTGGTCCTGGAGCACTCCAATTTTCCATAGATTTCAGGGTACTAAGAATATCTTGAGATGAAGGTATCCTTGTTAAAAGAGAATTATCTTCATCATTTATTAAAGTAGGAATTATTAAATATAGTTCCTCATATAGAACAAGATTTGTGGTGGTGCTTATAGCTTTGAAATGATCTGTAAGATGCAAAGAAATTTCCTCTCTGGTGTGTAGCCAGTTTTTGTTGTGATCTTTGATAAAATCTATGTTGTTCCTAGCTTTCTTTTTGTTGGCCTTGATATGAAAGTATTTGTTGTTGGTATCCATGTCCTTAATGAAATGATCCCTTGACTTTTACTGATAAATTCACTCTTCATTTTATGACAGTTGTCTAATTTTTGTTGAGGTGGAAAATTTTATTATGAATTTCAGCATTGTAAGGTTGCTCTTGAAGAATATTGAGTTCTTGTTGCAGATTTTCTACCTTCTGATTTATATCTCCAAAGTGTTCCCTATTCCAAACTGATAAATCCCTCCTTGTTGATTGAAGTTTTTGGACAAGCTGAAATCCAGGCGAGCCAGTAACACCAGTGTTCCATGCATTTTCAATGACAGGAATATAGGAATTGTCGTTTAACTAAGTAAAGAAGAATTTAAATGGTTTCCAACATTTGGGAGTAGTGGTATCTGTGACTATAAGAATTGGACTGCGACCACTACCAACTTGTGTGAGATGCAGTAATTTAGCATTAGGAAAGTGAGCACTCCAATCACCATTGCCTAGAGCTAAATATATTTTATATCTCATAGACCCTAAGCCTAAGTTATTGCTGGTCCAAGTGTAGTCCTTCCCTACATAGCCAATGTCCTCTAGACCATTAGATCTGACTATGTTGTTGACAAAACCATCTGAAGAAGAAGAAGGGCCATCATTATTATCTAGCAGTGAAAATTAAGATCACCTAGAAGGATCCAAGGGGTGTTAATTTCTTTACCAATTTCATGAATAAATTCCCATTGTTCTTTCTTTTTATTGTATTTTGAGTACCCATACATGCATGTAAGTAATAACTCATGTTTACTTTGGTCATACTGGATGATTAGATTGAACATGTTATAGCTAGTATCATCAATGTCACATGTGAACCCATTTTTCCAGCAGATAACTAAACCACCAGAGAGACCTACTGGCTCGATAAATTAGGATATTGGTATTGAGATAGTAAAGGTTTACTCTTAATTTGACTGATCTTAGTTTCACGTAGAAATATGAGAGAGATAAAACTAGGGTTATCTTCACAGCTGTAAAACATCAAATCAAAGAGTTGCAGAGTTGAATTGCAGAAAGGGTTTGTCGGAAAACATGTTTTAGGTGAGCGAGTATTCTCTAATTATCGAATTTAAGTGATTGAGAGGAAATTGGTGTATAACTAAAGGTTACTGTTGTGTAACAAAGACATCCAATTTTATGTGGATCAACTCTTTAGTTTTGTATCATTTTGTTTTGATCATCTTTATTATATTCTAAATCCATATGCTAGGGTTTAGATGAAACCCATGATTGTATGTTAGGTTAGTGAATTTTCTTGTTTGTGTTCTTGTTGTGCTTCACCGTTTTAGGAACGATTAGTTAGTTAATTGATCAAATGAGTCTGTGATTAGTTGTACTGTAAGAATACATCTAATACTAGGGGTGACTTAGTGATATTAGTTGAGACCTCCCTGGAGAGGGACAAGAACATAACTTGAATAGGTATTGCCTTAGCATATGATTATGAGGTGGATTCAACTGCCCTAGTATCCTTTAACCCTTTGTTTACAATCCAATCTTGCAACTTGATTTACAATCTCCTTTACTACTTGTTCACTGTTAAAATCTTGTTGTATCGACACACAACAAACACCCTTTTTGTTACTACTTATTTAGAATCAGTTCTAGTAATACCTTAGCTTCAACTCAACACCCGCCTTGTCCTTGAGGATCGACCTTTGCTTTCCCCGTGTTACATTAGGACATTGTGCACTTGCAGTTGTTATTGTAGGCTTGTTTACAGTCCTACCAAGCTTCGGCACTACTTCCGCGGACTCGGTAGCGGTGTAATTGTTCTTTGGTTCCATTTTACTGATTTTTAGTTTAGTCTTGTATATATTTGTTTGAATTATGTTTGTTTTCAGTAACTATTTGTAACTAAGTAGATTAGTCTTTGCTTTATGTAGCTTTTAAGCCTGCTGTAAGTTAAAACTTTTACTTTTAGTTGTGTTGTAATCCTCTCATATCATGTTAGTTATTAATAGCCTCCTACGTAGTCAGTCTCATCTGTAATATATCGTCATCAGTAAATTAACCATTACTTGTTTCTGTCATTAGCAAAACTTAGAGTTTTAGTTTCATTTAGTTTTCTTTACCCTAGTGGTTTTAGTTAAGTTTTGTATATATACTTGTTTAAATTTTAGTCATTGATATAACTTAGTAAAATCCATCTGTTATATATTTTGCATTTTATTTTCTTTAAAGACGCTTGTCATTGCAGTCTGTAGTTGTAGCTTATGTCTGTAACATCTTAGTTCTAGTTCTTAATTTTTTTCACTCATTCTATTCTCAAAACTGCATCTAGTTAAGTTTATTTCAGTTAAGAACCTGCATCATAATCCTGTAGCTTTCCTTAGCACATTTGTTAGCTTTTCTTTTGTTTTCTTTCTCAGTTCATTGGTTATTATAACCTGTAGCTCATTAGTCTGCTTTAATTTTTCAGTCACCTCCATTTCCATATATCTTACATTTATTCAGTTTACCGCATATTTCCATACGTGACTGTCCATCAGTTTCATCTGTATATATATTTCATCTAACCTCTGTAGTAGTAGCTGTATCTTTTAAACTTTCTATCATCGCATAACTGCATCTTGTTTTTGTAAGATTGGCTGCATCACTTCCAAACTAGTTCATCAATATTTAGTAGCTCTCAAACTGTTGTGCGCCTGAAGCTCTTGTTACTGCATCTTGTCACTTTGGCACTTAAATTGTTTTCGCAGGTGTAAGCGTTTTAGCATAACTTAGGTTTTTGCAGTTCTGTTTCATATACCTTGCATTTGTAGGATTGTTGTGATTTTGTAGTTTCTTCCATTTGTTATTATTAGATTAACTCTATAGTACCCGAGTGGTAGTGGTGTCTGAAAAAGCGTGGGTCTAACACCCTTACCCAATATTTCGTTTAGGAAATCTGTATAGACAAACTCCGATATAATTCCAAGAGAATCAACTAGATAGTCAGACTCAATCAATGAAAATATATCCAAGAGTTGTATCTCTGTTTCACAATGTAATCAACAAATCAAACAGATAGAAATCCGCGAGCCTGATTATTATGTGAAACAACTTGAACGGTACCAAATACCAATGTTCAAGTGTCAATCAATTTATATCAACAACCAAAGGTTGGATTATCTAATTGATTGAAATACACACAACCTGTAATATTTTAATTATATAGAAAATATAATGCGGAAAAAAAAAACAGACACCAGAAATTTTGTTAACGAGGAAACCGCAAATGCAGAAAAACCCCGGGACCTAGTCCAGCTTTGAACACCACATTGTATCAAGCCTCTACATACACTATCCTACTCCAAGTTAACTTCAGACTGGAATGTAGTTGAGTCCTAACCAATCTCACACTGATCAAGGTACAGTCGCGTTCCTTACGCCTCTGAATCCCAGCAGGACTCTACGCACTTTATTCCCTTAGCTTATCTCACCCACAACTAAGAGTTGCTACGATCCAAAGTCTAAGACTTGATAAACCAATCTGTCTCACACAAAAAAGTCTATTGAATAGATAAATTTGTCTCCCGCAGAAATTCCTATGAGTTTTGTTCTGTCTTTTGCTAAATCAAGGTGAACATAAACCAATTGATACACCAGAATTATATTCCCGAAGAACATCCTAGTAATATCAATCACCTCACAATAATCTTAATCGTATGGTAGCGAAACAAGACATTATGGAATCACAAACGATGAGACGAAGATGTTTGTGACTAGTTTTTATCTTGCCTACCGGAGAATAAATCTTGAGAAAATCTTAGAGAAGATAGTACTCAATACGATAGAGTACATCAAGATCCGAACACGCAATTACAGAGAAAATAGTTGGGTCTGGCTTCACAATCCCAATGAAGTCTTTAAGTCATTAACTTATAATGGTTTTAAGGAAAACCTAGGTTAAAGGAGAATCGACTCTAGTCACAACTAGTATCACAAAGGAGGTGTGGGGATTAGGTTTCCCAGTTGCTAGAATTCTCCCTTATAAAGTCTTCAAATCAGGGTTTGCAATCAATGTTACCTTGCTAACAAAGCATTCAACATTCACCATTAGATGAAAAACCTGATTAGACTCAAGATAATATCTTTCAACCGTTAGATCGAACTTAGATTGTTACACACAAATGAAAAGTGACTTCATTTAGATATGGGTAACCTTACCTAAACGTGTACACCTTGTTGGCTCAACAATAGTTAACCGAAGTTAGCCATAAGAACACTTTCATATCAACCTTGGTCATCCTAACCACAACTAGTTCAAATGACTCAAATGAAACTAGTTCTAGAGTTGTTCAATTGTTTATATTCTCATAGAAGTATACAACACACAATTGAAGCAAAAACGATGTTGATTCACCCGAATCAATTCAAAAACATTATAGCCACAGTTCGCAAAAGATTGCATTCCTCGTTATATAAATGTATTAGTTCATGAACAAACCGATTTGAGAACTAACCTACTCAAGTATGCGAACGGGTACGCATACCTAAGTGGCCGGACTTGGTTTGGGTTCGCCAGTATACGAACGGGTACGCATACCTTCCAAACTCAGTTAAATTCCGGAACTTGAATTTACGCCAGTACGCATAGGGGTATGCACGCTAAGTTCTCGGACTTTCAACAAACCAACTAGTACGCACACGGGTATGCATACTATGGTTCCCGGACTTGGAATAACTTGCAACAGTTATCATACAAGTATGCATATTGTGATATATCTAATCATGGTTAATTGTTCTAAACTCCCAGTCCAATCATTGAAACATTCTTAGAAGACGGGAATAGCTGTCTCACACAAACTATTAGCTTCAAAGCAATTTTCAAGTGATTGAATAATCAATACGAAATATTCCGAGTCTACCTCAAATGACTGTCTTACACAAATCATGTAAGATGTTACTAGGAGATTTTCACAGATCATCTTTTGACTTTTGTCAAGGATATAAGTTGAAATTGGTTAAAGCGAAAGCTTACCAACACATATTTCGAGAAATATGTAAGCGAGTTAAACTCAGCTCAAAATATCAAATGTGTATAATCGAAGTTTATATAGCTATACGACTTTTGTCTCAAATAGGAGATAGAGTAGATAGACTTTTGAGTCATAGATGAGTTCAAGTCTCCACATACCTTTTGTTAATGAAGTTCCATAATATGCACTTATTAGTTCTTCGTCTTCAATCGATGAACGACGTGAAGTCTAAATCTCAACTACACTTTCTATCATAATCCGAGACTTAGCTATAAGTAAACTAGAAATCAAGACTTATAGTTTTGGCGACTAAACTTGACAAACAAGCTTGAGATAGCAACACTTGCGAGTTCGACCGAGAAATGCTCTAACAATGTCCCCCTTTGTCAATTTTAGTGACAAAACTATCAATACATATGAATTAAAAAATAAATAAACTTTGTAACTTCTCATCAAAATGCTTGATTTCCTTGGTTCTTCAACATTACTCGAAATCTTCGTCACTTCCAAGTACTCCAGTGATTATGAACGTGTTCAACTCATCATCATAGTTTGTTGAAGATCCGTATCTATATCAATGAGAAATCAGTAGCTCTCAATCATTGTTATACAGTGTCATAGTATTATTACACAACATCAAAATCCAATTGCATCACAACTTTGACAACAATACTATGGTGATATGTATCACTCGCCCTTAGTCAATATTTCATCTCACATTGAAAACCACTCCACCTTACATAATGATACGTAAACCATATGTATTTTTAGTGTGAACTACACATTAATTCTCCCCCTTTTTGTCAATATAAATTGGCAAAGGTATGAAAACTAGTGGGATCATAATGAAATTCTCATAGAGATACTTCATGACTAAAAGAGAACATATCAAATTTGTTTCGATGATTTCACATAATGTATTCATCAAGGAGTTTATAAAGATACAAGATAACTCTTACAATATTCCACATCCGCACTCCCCACAAAGATTTGGAAATTAAGCACAAGTTCAATTAAGAACTCTCCCCCATAAAATGTCATTCCCGAAAGAATAAAAAGAGCGACCTTACTTTTACAAGAAAAAAATGATTTCTTTGGACATTAACAAATCACATGAAACATGATTTTGTATCCATAAAACTCAATTAGATTAACCACAAGAGAACCCATGATTAATTTAATCATAAATGCTCAACATAAGAGAACTTACGGAGTCGCACAATACTTACAAAAAGAAGTGGATCAGGGAAAGATCAATACTGCGGAATATTCAAAGGTTCATTATTTTTCATCAATATTTGCATAATGATTCCGTAGACTTAATCTTTGTAATCAAAAGTTCATTCTATCTTCCATCAATATTTTCATAATGATATATAATAGACTTAACTTTTGACATATATGAGATAATCATAGTTCACGGATGCAAACACACATATCCAGTAATAATTTTTGCAATATATAAAACCAATAAAGATTAATACTGCAAAAGCATCTTCCAAATTAACTTTAGAATTTAAATAAATAAATCTAAAAACATTGCAAAATGAAAATCGTTGGCAATAGCTATGTGTACTCACAATAATTGTTATTCTAAACCCTAGTTATCCTTCTTAAAACATAAGAATAAATTCTCATAAGAAGTTTCCTAGACATTAAGACCTTTGAAGAATTCTTTATCGTTCCCGAACTCCTTGTCGTCAACAGCCATTGGAACATAAGGTTCATGAAGAAATGAGTCAATTTTAACAAACCTTCTTGACTGATGTCGAACCAGGGACTTCTGAATTTCAAGAGTCCTAAAAACAATAGCCTTTATTTGCTGAATCTCCTTTCTTGTTTCCTTCAACTCTTCAAGAACACCAGAAAACTTCTGAAGATTTGAAGGGACAGCCCTTGGTTTCCTTATATTCCTCCTTTTTATTTTCAAGGAAGAGGGTACCGGATATTTATTTTTTCCTTCATGATTGATGGCTTAACAGTCATATTAACCTCTTTTCCATCAAAAGTCATAATGCTCGGAGTCTCCATACAAGTATGGGTTTGTGAGAGAAATTCACAAAGCAATCTCAACCAGCAAACTTGTGATAAAAAAGAGTGTTTTTTCAAGGAAGGAAAAAGAAATGTAGGGTTACGGAACCTTTATACAAATAAGAAGATTCACATACGCACAATTCTTATACCTAAAGAAGGTGGAATTGTCGATTTTCACCCTCTTTTAATGAATCAAATGGAAACATCTTTTCAATACCAAACTAGGATATGAAAAGATCAACCGAAATCCAAAAAAAAAATCTTTTTCTTAAGGCCTGAAGATGCTAAGCTCTTGTCTCTTTGGGATCAGGCACTTGAGACAAGAAGCACAACCAACACAATTAAGTTGTGTTAGGGTGAACAATAATCTGTCCACTATGACCTTTTTGGAAAGTGTTCCTAAAATCCTCTTTCATAGAATGTTTAGACCTTGTTCTTTTCTGCAGTGGTCTAACTTTTTCTTTAGAAATTAACTTATTTGGAGAAGAGTTGAGTTTACATACCTCAGACGACTTCTGAACAAGTTTGAGCTTGTTTGTTAATCGATTTGCTCTCCGTTGAAGTTTATTGACATATCTTACTTTATGCTTATATTTGAAACAACTAGAGAGTATGTGACCCTTAATGGTACAGTAAGAACATGTCAAAGTGGAGGATGGTTCAGACACCATAGCGGACCAAGTTGCTAGACAGATTGTAGTACCTGAAACATTAGAAATAGAACTTCGAGAAGACAGAGAAAAATCCATTTTATCCTCCACAATAGTTGAATAAGTTTCTCCAGGAAAAATATAAAGATTGGTGTAAGTATTGCAACAATTATCAAAATCAACATTTTAGGCAAGGAGTGCAACACTTGATTTTTCATTTTCATTTGAATCATAGTGATCAGACATTTTATCAAGAGTTGCAGCAAGACCTTTGTTCCCAGTGTATTTTCTACGATTTAGACACTCATTGGAAAAATGACCAAAACCTTTACACTTGAAGCATTGAGAAATATCCTCATCATCAGTTTCGAGTATATCTCTATTTTTAGGAGGAACCCGGTCATGAGGTTTTCATCATGAGAAATATCGTATTTGGCTGGCAATGATCTGAGAATTTTCATCATGATGTCCTTTTCAGGAATAGCCCTAATGCAAAAGATGCATTAACAATTTCAGACACTTTGTGATTAAACTCATCAAATGAATCTTCATCATCCATACGAAAGTTTTCCCAATCAGAATTTAGGTTTTGAAGCCTAAATTTTTTTTATCAAAGGAGTTTCATTCGAATACCATTTCTAGGATTCTTTAGACTTAGTGCACGTAGTCACATGGTGCTGAAGATCTGGGGTAATGACATGGATGATAGCATTTAATCCGTCAGAATTTTGCTTTGCAGCAAGAATCTCGGCAGCATCATATTTACCAGTATCCTTTGGAACAATTACATCGCCTTATGTAACTACTGGAGGATTGTAGCCATTAACTACATGAACCCATGATTGAAAATCACGCCTTGAAGAAAGGCACGCATAGCAGTTTTCCACCATAAGTAATTCGAGTCATCGAAGACTGGCGGTACGTCTATAGAGATAGCACTTCTGTCCATAGAGTCAGATCATTACAAACACAGACTTATGAGGTCTTAAACGTGTTTTCCTGCTCTGATACCAATTGAAAAGCGGGGGTCTAACAACCTTACCCCATATTTCGTTTAGGAAATCTGTATGCAAAACTCCAATATAATTTCAAGAGAATCAACTAGACAGTCAGACTAAATCAATGGAAATATATCCAAGAGTTGTATCTCTGTTTCACAATGTAATCAGCAAATCAAACAGATAGAAATCCGCGAGCCTGATTATTATGTGAAATAACTTGAACGGTATTAAATACTCATGTGTCAAGTGTGAATAAATTTATATCAACAACCAAAGGTTGGATTATCTAATTGATTGAACTACACAGAACCTGTGATATTTCAATTATATAGTAAATATAATGCGGAAAAGAAATAACACAGACACCGGAAATTTTGTTAACGAGGAAACCGCAAATGCAGAAAACTCCCGGACCTAGTCCAGATTTGCATACCACACAGTATTAAGCCGATACATACACTAGCCTAGTCCAAGTTAACTTGAGACTGGAATGTAGTTGAGCCTTAACCAATCTCACACTGATCAAGGTACAGTCGCGTTCCTTACGCCTCTGAATGCCAGCAGGACTCTATAAACTTGATTCCCTTAGCTGATCTCACCCACAACTAAGAGTTTTACGACCCAAAGTTGAAGACTTGATAAACCAATCTGTCTCACACAGAAAGGTCTATTGAATAGATAAATTTATCTCCCACAGAAATACCTATGAGTTTTATTTCGTATTCTGATAAATCAAGGTGAGCAAGAACCAATTGATAAATCGGACATATATTCTCGAAGAACATCCTAGTAATATCAATCGTCTCACAATAATCTTAATCATATGGTAGCGAAACAAGATATTATGGAATAACAAACGATGAGAGAAGATGTTTGTGACTAGTTTTTATCTTGCCTATCGGAGAATAAATCTTGATCAAATCTTAGAGAAGATAGTACTCAATACGATATAATACGGCAAGATCAGAACATGCAACTACAGAAAAAAGAGTTGGGTCTGGCTTCACAATCCCAATGAAGTATTTAAGTCGTTAACCTATAATGGTTTTAGGAAAAACCTAGGTTAAAGAAGAATCGACTCTAGTCGCAACTAGTATCACACAGGAAGTGTTGGGATTAGGTTTCCAAGTTGCTAGAGTTCTCCCTTATATAGTCTTGAAATCAGGGTTTACAATCAATGTTACTTTGGTAACAAAGCATTCAATATTCACTGTTAAATGAAAACCAGATTAGACTCAAGCTAATATCTTTCAACCGTTAGATCGAACTTAGATTATTACACACAAATGAAAAGTGACTTCATTTAGATATGGGTAACCTTACGTAAACGTGTACACCTTGTTGGCTCAACAATAGTTAACCGAAGTTAGCCATATGAACACTTTCATATCAACCTTGGTCATCCTAACCACAACTAGTTCAAATGACTCAAATGAAACTAGTTCTACAATTGTTCAATTGTTTATATTCTCATTGAAGTATACAACACACAATTGAAGCAAAATCGATTTTGATTTACTCGAATCAATTCATGAACATTATAGTCACGGTTTTCAAAAGATTGCATTCCTTATTATATAAATGTATTAGTTCATGAACAAACCGATTTCAGAACATAACCTACTCAAGTATGCAAATGGGTACGCATACCTAAGTGGTCGGACTTGGTTTGGGTTCGCCGGTATACGAACGGGTACGCGTACCTTCCAAACACAGTTAAATTCCGGAACTTGAATTTACGCCAGTATGCATACGGGTATGCACACTAAGTTCCCGGACTTTCAACAAACCAACTGGTACGCATACAGGTATGCATACTATGGTTCCCGGACTTGGAATAACCTGCAACAGTTAGCATACAAGTATGTATATTGTGTTATATCTAATCATGGTTAATTGTTCTAAACTCCCAATTCAATCATTGAAGCATTCTTAGAAGACGGGAATAGCTGTCTCACATAAACTATTAGCTTCAAAGCAATTTTCAAGTGATCGAATGATCAATACGAAACATTCCGAGTTTACATCAAATGACTGTCTCACACAAATCATGTAAGATGTTACAAGGCGATTTTCACATGATCATATTTTGACTTTCGTCAAGAATAAAATAGAAATAGACTTCTGAGTAATAGAAGAGTTCAAGTCTCCACATACCTTTTGTTGATGAAGTTCCACAAGATCCCTTAGTAGTTCTCCGTTTTCAATCGATGAATATCGTGAATTCTAAAGCTCAACTACACAGTCTATCCTAATCCGAGACATAGCTATAAGTAGACTAGAAATCAAGACTTAAAGTTTTGAGCTAAACTTTGACAAACAAGCTTGAGATAGCAACGCTTGCGAGTTCGACCGAGCAATGCTCTAACAAATACCTTCCTTGTATGGCCGACTATGTTTCTGACATCAACCCGGAGAAAACGATTATATAAGAAAAAACCGAGCTTGTAAAATATTCTTGTGGATGGGAAACTAATAGTTATGTATAACCCTAACATTATAGACATAGGACCTCTCCTTTATTGTAGGGTCGATGTTTAAAAAATCGCGCACCAACTTATTCAGCTGGGAGATATCAGAGTACACCCTTAGAAGCATAGTATACTCATCCATGTAATCAATAACATATGGATCATTAGACCAAGCCTGCGAAAGAAATTAAATATCTTATCGCAATAATAAATTGACGGAGAATTGACCTAAAATCTAAATCAACAGACCTTTTCTAAGTTCATCATGGCTTCAACATTTACCAATATGTAGTACGATCGCGAAAATGATACAGTAAACGTTCGCAACTTTAACAGTGTGTGTGCATTACTAGGAAACCACTGTAAAATCTCTATAAAGATATCTAGGCCACCTGCCATTTATAAAAGCAGAGATTGACAAAATATATTACTTGAAAATGACAATATAAATCAATGATTAGATAAATTAAGACTTGAAAAAAGGTAAATATAAAAGATGACTACCTTTAAAATGAGCTCTTGCACGGGCTCGCGTGAGTTTGGACCATGGCTAAACTGAAACTATACAGGAAACCCTTTGAAAATAACATAATCCACATTCAGAATCAAACTTGTACTCAAATAGCAATAAGTAAATCGAAAAATAAAAATAAATCCACAATAGTACAAACCTTCACATAGGCCACGTTTTTGGTTTACAGCCTAGCCACGTCTCGGATTATTTGTGTGGCTATTGGTCGTAGGTATAATTGTAACCACATTTTATGTTGCCTTGTATCCATAGTTCACCATTTGGTCGTGGGTTTAAAACTAAACCCGTCAACTGTATCCATAGGGCATCGTTTAGTCATGGGTTTCAGTCTAAACACATCACATGTAGCCATAGATGCGTATATGGCCACATTAAGCAATTATGTATGTGTCGAATGTGTAGGGCGGTAATAGACACACCTATTAACCTGTGACGGAAAGGGAATTTATTTAGCAACCTTAGTTTGTTTATGTGTCCATAATATATGGTTTATTAGACAAGCATATACTAAGAAATAAGCGCATTTTATCATACATGACAAAATATTGACATATGGCTACACCATTTTGTTTTATTTTGGGAGGATTATTCTATGGCTACATGAAGAAAAGAAATTTGTAACCATATCGTCGGATCCATTAGACTCATGATGATGAATTTCAACTTTTAAAGTGCTAGACATGGTTGTTGAAAAAGCGGGGGTACAACAACCACACCCAATATTTCGTTTCGGCAATCTGTATGGACTTACTCCAATATACTTTCAAGAGAATCAACTAGACAGTCAGACTCAATCTTTAGAAAAGTATATCAAAGAGCTATATTTTTTGTTTCTTAATGTAATCAGCAAATCGAACAGATAGAAATCCGTGAAGTTGATTAATATAAGAAACAACTTGGACGCTATCAAAAATAATTATCCAAGTGTCAATCAATTCAATAAAGAACCCAAAGGCCGGATTCAAGAACTGATTGAACTTACGCACAACCTGTGATATTTAAATTATATAGAATATACAATGCGGAAAAAAATAACACAGACACTAGAATTTTGTTAACGAGGAAACCGTAAATGCAGAAAAACCCCAGGACCTAGTCCATCTTTGAACACCACACTGTATTAAACCGCTACAAACACTATCTTAATACAAGTTAACTTCGGACTGAAATGTAGTTGAGCCCTAATCAATCTCACACTGATCAAGGTACAATTGCGCTCCTTACTTCTCGGAATCCCATCAGGACTCTACGCACTTGATTCCCTTAGCTGATCTCACCCACAACCAAGAGCTTCTACGACCCAAAGTCGGAGACTTGATAAACAAATCTGTCTCACACAGACAAGTATATTGAGATGGATAAATCTGTCTCCCACAGAAATTCCAATAAGTTTTATTCCGTGTTTTGATAATCAAGGTGAACAAGAATCAATACACCAGACTTATATTCCCGAAGAACAACCTAGTAATATCAATCACCTCACAATAATCTTAATCGTATGGAAGCGAAACCAGATATTGTGGAATCACAAACGATGATACGAAGATGTTTGTGACTACTTTTTATCTTGCCTATCGGAGAATAAATCTCGAGAAAATCTTAGAGAAGATAGTACTCAATCACGGTAGAAAACAACAAGATCAGAACACGCAACTACAGAGAAAATAGTTGGGTCTGGATTCACAATCCCAATGAAGTCTTTAAATCGTTAACCTACAGGGTTTTGGAAAAACCTAAGGTTGAAGGAGAATCGACTCTAGTCGCAACTAGTATCACATGAGGTGTGGGGATTAGGTTTCCCAGTTTCTAGAGTTCTCATTTATATAGTCTTCAAATTAAGGTTTGCAATCAATGTTACCTGGGTAACAAAGCATTCAATATTCACTGTTAGATGAAAACCTGATTAGACTCAATCTAATATCTTTCAACCGTTAGATCGAACTTCGCTTGTTACGCACAAATGAAATGTACCTTCATTTAGATATAGGTAACCGTACCTAAACGTGTACACTTTTTTGGTTCAACAATAGTTAACCGAAGTTAGCCACATGAACACTTTCATATCAACCTTATTCATCTTAATCACAACTAGTTAAAATGACTCAAATGAAACTAGTTATAGAGTTGTTCAATTGTTTATATTCTCATAGAAATATACAAGACACAATTGAAGCAAAATCAGTTTGATTCACTAGAATTAATTCATAAACATTATAGCCACGCTTTACAAAAAATTGAATTCCTTATTATATAAATGTATTAGTTCATGACACAACTGATTTTAGAACATAACCCACTCAAGTATGCAAACGTGTACGCATACCTAAGTAGCCGGACTTGGACTGTGTTCGCCAATATGAAAACGGGTACGCATATTGTCCTACACTTCCAAGCTTCAGTTGAATCTAGTACGCGTACGAGTACGCATACTAAAGTACCCGGACTTCAACTGACTTCGCCAGAACGCGTACAGGTACACATACTCTAGCTCCCGGACTTTACCTGACCTCGCCAGTACGCATACGGATATACATACTACATTCCGGTCTTGGATCAACACATATGCAAGTACACATACTGTGCTTATAATCCACTTCAATTATTGAAATATTCTTGGAAGACGACAATAGCTGTCTCACACAAACTATTAGCTTCAAAGCAATTTTCAAGTGTTCGAATGATCAATACGAAACATTCCGAGTCTATATCAAATAACTGTCTCACACATATCATGTAAGATGTTACCAAGCGATTTTCACATGATCATCTTTTGACTTTCGTCAAGTATATAAGATGAACTTGGTTAAAGCGAAAGCTTACCAATACATATTTCTAGAAATATATAAGCGAGTTAAACTCAGCTTGAAATATCAAATGCGTATAATATGAAGTTTATACAGCTATACGACTTTTGTCTCAAATAGGATATAGAGTAGAAATAAACTTTTGAGTAATAGATGAGTTTCAGTCTCCACATACCTTTTGTCGGTGAAGTTCCACAAGCTCTCCTTAGTAGTTCTTCGTCTTCAATTGATGAACGTCGTGAAGTCTAAAGCTCAACTACACATTCTATTCTAGTCCGAGACATAACTATAAGTAGACTAGAAATCAAGACTCATAGTTTTGATCACTAAACTTGACAAACAAGCTTGAGATAGCAATGCTTGCGAGTTTGACCGAGCAGTGCTCTAATAGTTGTTACCGAGCCTTTTCCAGGCATAATGCTCCTAATATGCTTTGTTTTTAAGCAACATATGCCGGCATAACGTCTATGCTTGTTCACTGCAATACAAAAACCTCAAACTATGGTCTTTAGAATGCTACATCACAAGTAATTGCGGTTTCAAAGGGAATTAAAATACATTGGGTGCATTCGGGTATTTTGTGAAAATAAGACATTCATAGTGGAGTTATATTGTATTACTTTGTTCTAGAATTTCCGATATACATCATTGATGACCACACCAAAATCCAAAATAGGTCATGATGACAATCTTGAATAAGAAAACATATCCTAAACTTTTGTTGATGGAGCCATTACTTCATATTGTATACTAGTTTATAGTTATACACCTAGAAACTAACATTTTAGATAATGGTTCAGGCGAGTGGTTAGATTCACTGGAAATAGAATCACAACGTTTATTAATTTTTACCAGCTCAAATGTTATATAATAAATTCTTGGAGGTTTTCAAATTTGTTCAAGAAAAATTCACTTATTCAGGAAATAAGTACCCAAGCATGAAATGTAAAGATCTCATCGCTTCAAGTACACAAGACTGGAGAGGGATTTCGTATTTAGTCACAAAATCATAGATGTTTCAGCAGTCTTCAGCAACTAATCAGTACTCTGTTTCAGTTTAAAGAAGTAACGCAGATCCGCAGGCGTAGATTTATGCATATTAGCAGTACTTTATGGAGTAACCTTTTGGGGCTATAGCTAGACGTCATCCTTGCAATGATAGACAGTCCCTATGATGTCACTCTTGCGTATTCTCGAGTTCCCAATTGATCTTCTCGTTTTCTCAATGATGAATCTGTTGAAGCATCTGCACACCTGCATATACAATAAAGTCAAAATAGGCCTAAATGAAAAAGAAAACGAACATGAACAACAATACAACACATAAAAAGAAAAAAAAGGTCAACCTAGAAATATGAAATGCCCACTTCAACTCCTTAGTGCAAAGACACACTAACATACTACATAATCATTTTATATCCATCCAAATCAAACATAGTGATCTCATTCTCCAGGGTTCATTATGCACCTAGTTTCAACATATTCAACTCCTACGTGCAGGTGACATGTGCTAATGTTTAGAATACAGACCTAGTTTCAGCATATGCAACTCCTAAGTACCACCATACTTAAATAAACAAAGAGTACAGTTTGGCACAATAAAAAATCAACCCAAGACACAAATATATACCTAACGGTTCATTACAGATTTTTAAACATCATCACAAGTATCAATTTATGTCAAAAGGACTTGTAGTCATAACATGAGAAGGGAAAGCACACAAACTGACTATTTATATACAAATCTCAGAGGTGACATAGGTGAAATGCTATTGCTAACCACATCATGTACGGCACTGAAGCATCTCAAAGAAATTATGAAAACAAACCATAATTTAGTCTTCATTGATACTTCCATATGATCTGCTATAACAGATTACTTTTTTTGCCTAAAAGAAAGAGAATAAAACCCAAGTATCAAACTATATGAAATAACAAAAAAGGCCAGGCTAGTGCCACAATAGCTCACAGTATTGAAATTCATTACTTTCATTATGTCACCCACTAGCATTCGTCCTTGAGATGGTTGACCGCATACCGCAGAAACGCCCGCGACTCCGTCTGTATAACGTTTTTTCATTCTATCAATACTCATCCAGGATTTATCCATTCTGAAACATCATCTGCACTTCAATAAAAGCAGAAACTGATAAATCAATTCAGAAATATAAGCCTTGTAAAAACTAATAAATATGTTTCATTTCAAAGCAGTTTTTATCCCCTGACTTAAGAATTTAGACATACAAGTCCTGAAATTACCAATAAATTCAGCACAATTTGACACATAAAAAATCTATATGGACAAACATGGCAATAACAGATGAAACATGCCATATGCATTTTTAGCACAATTTGTTGTATTATTCTTGTTTTTTATCTATCCAAAGTTAACTATAATTGTACAAGCTTTGGAGTTTCCAGACATGCTAAGATTCAACAAGTATCAGATGGGAAAAAGAAAGGATGTCGAGCGTACCTTTGGAGTGCTTCAAGGTAAATTTAGAATTATCGTATCATCCTGTAAGTATTGGCAACAATCTAACTTGAACCTAATAATGGAATTTTGTTTAATTTCACACAACATATAGTTGATCATGAACGTCGGGATAGGGATTCGGGTAGAATTGTTCCTGTTTTGATTCCATAGCCTACATATAATCATCTTGTTTTTATGTCAAGTCTAAAAAACCTTGAAATGCACCTTCAACTAAGAACGGATCTAATGGCGCACATTGCTGACCGTCCTCGTTGAGGAGGACAAGCACATCTGGGAGGCCAGGCAGTAGACTCGTCTATTTTAGAGGGTTCAGGTATGAATACATGGTACTTCCATCATCAGGTGGAGAATATGAAGATACATACTTAGTTAAAGAAGTTGTTCTTGGTAAAAACGAGGATGGTTCATTTAATTAGGTTATTTGGTTCCACCTATTTTCCACCCATACTTTTCCTATTTGCCACTCACATTAATTGTCACCCCCATTAATCCTATTTGCCACTTATATATTTGTTCATATATCCTAAATACCACCTATTGACTTTATATTTTCACCCACCAATAAATCCACCCACCAAAAAAGAAAAACCTAACTTACAAATCAATCTCCACCACCGAGCACCGACCACCTTCTTCTGCTCATATCTATCAATCGACCACCACCACCTTCCTCTGCTCATGGTTTTTTTAACTTTTGTTTCTTATTTATACATTGCTTATCAAAAGATGAATTTGACCTTATATGGACATTTAATATGTTTCAAACTCTTGGTCCATAAATTTTAAATGGACTGTTTTATCAATTACCAAATTCACAATCAAACTTTGTTGTTCCCGTAACTAATTGGATCCATACTTAACGCAAACCTTGTTGTTCTCATTAACCTTTAATTAATATGGAGAATACAATGACCAAATTCCATATAACTTTGAGCATGTAGGTGAACATGCTTTTGGCGACGGATATGAACATAATGGAGATGAAGAAGAAGATGATGATGATGATGATGATGACGATGACTATGATGATGGTGATGAGTATGACAATGATGACGAGGATGATCATGAGGACGAGGACGAAGATAAGGATGATGAATGATATTTTTCATTTATGGTTATTTCACTTTAAAACCTAAAAGTTTGAATGTTATAGGTAGAAGTTTGAATGGACGTTAAACATTTTTCCCTTTCAATTATGTTGCGCAATGTATGTGTTTTAATTTGATGGGCATGTGTTTTACAATTATATCATGTTAGTTGCTTATTATGGGTCGATGTTATATAATAGTTGCAGTTGTATGATCACTTCACTCAGTCTTTCTATACAGTAGTTGTAGTCGTATGGTCACTTCACTCAGTCTTTCTATACAGTAGTTGCAGTCGTATGGTCACTTCACTTATTCTTTTGTTGCAATATGTTAGATCATAGCTCAGTTGAACTCACCAAGCATTGGTATGTCAAGTTTGGTTGTCATATTTTAGTATTAAAACTCATCTTGAGTCGCTTGATTAAATACTAGAGACAACTTCGTTTAGGTTAGACTAGAAAGTCTAGGAATGTTGAGACATACAAGTATTAATCAGAAGACCTGAAGAATGTGAAGAAGAAGCGAACTACAACGACGACATCATCCTTCCACTTGAGGTTAATAATATTGTCTTGAACTGCTTCATTCCTAACGTATCCTTCAAGTCGCGCTATATTGAAAACATAACTGCAAAGATGTATATATTGCACATATTGTATATAATACTCCAGTGATGTGACATGATCATAATAGTATGATCATAGTATTAAAGAATTAGACTACGAAGTATAACGCTTATCTTTTGAACTTCGTAGATATGACATCGACATAATATCGTATAAAGTTTTATGGTTATGTGTATGGGATATGGTAAAGATTTCATCATAGGAAACAATGTTTTACATTTTCTTAAGGAAAGTACATTCATGAACTTGTTTCATGAATCTAAAGGGAAATCAACAAGTTTATTGGTTTGGCTATTCATTGCATATCTTTGGATGACCAATATGTGTGAGTTGGTAGAACCAATCGTAAATCGGGTTATGTATCTTGGTATAACCGATCACAATGCCTATACTTATGATTTGGTATGACTGGTCATGGTAATTGGTGTAACCGATACTAAGTAATCACCATGAGATGGTATGATCGATCCTTATAATTGGTGTGACCGATCCTAGTAATTGGTGTGACCGATCATATAAGTATTGTGTGACCGATCCTTGTAATTAGTGTAACCGATCCTAGTGACTGGTGTGACCGATCAAAAGTAGATACCATGTGTATATGGAACCGATCCTAGTGACTGGTGTGACCAATCACAAGTAGGAACCATGTTTAGGTATAACCAATCCTAGTGATTGGTATAACCCATGTATGTGACTTGGTAGGACCGATCACAACTAACCATTGTGATTTGGTATGACCAATCATATAGTAGTCTTGGAATACTGGCAAACTAATTCTAAACTTATTTGGAAGTGGGGTATAATCGATTCCAAGAAGCAAATCCATGTAAATATGAAATAAGGATTTGCAGTGAAAAGTTATCAACATACTTTGAACACGAGAAGTGACTCTTATCATTTATTGTTCAAAGATATTCCTTGGTACTCAAGGTGATCCTGTGTCGAAATAAATTAAGAATCTTTTAATTAAGGTTTTTGATTTTATATGCTTTAATTACCAGCAATTAATGCATCTAGAGAATAAAAATTAGTAATGTGCATTTACCGATTGGTGATTTTCTATTGAGAGATTTCAGAAATATTGGACCAACATTTATTGGAATTATGAAAACTGAATTTTGGCATTCATTGCATATCTTGAGAATATTTTCGGTTTTGGAAATTACTTGGTGTCCAAACTGTTAGAGCACTGCTCGGTCGAACTCGCAAGCGTTGCTATCTCAAGCTTGTTTGTCAAGTTTAGTGATCAAAACTATAAGTATTCATTTCTAATCTACTTATTGCTATGTCTCAGACTAGAATAGAATGTGTAGTTGAGCTTTAGACTTCACGGCGTTCATTAATTGAAGACGAAGAACTAATAAGGAGATCTTGTGGAACTTCATCGACAAAAGGTATGTGGAGACTGAAACTCATATATTACTCAGAAGTCTATTTCTACTCTATATCCTATTTGAGACAAAAGTCGTATAGCTATATAGACTTTTATATTATATACATTTGATATTTCGAGCCGAGTTTAACTCGCTTATATATTTCTCGAAATATGTGTTTGAAGCTTTTTTCTTTAGCTACGTTCATTATTATTCTTGACGAGTTTAGTTGGAAACAATTTATTTGTTGGATACTAAATATTAAGTCAAATGATGATCATGTGGAAATCGCCTTGAAACATCTTACATGATTTGTGTGAGACAATCATTTGTTGACATGGAAAGCTTCGTATTGATCGCACTTGAAAGTTACTTATAAGCTAATAGTTTGTGTGAGACAGCTATTGTCATCTTCTAAGGATGTTTCAATGATCGAAATGGGAGTTTAGAACAAAAACCTTTGTCTGGATACAATACGGTATGCGTACCTAGTATGCAAACTGTTTTGGTATGATCAGGTACGGGAACCTTGTTTGCGTACCTAGTATGCGAACGGTTTTAACTGTTAAAGTCCAGGAACCGCATACCCAGTATGCGAACGGTTCTACCTGAGTTAGGTCCGGGACGGCTGTTTGCGTACTCGTTTTCAAACAGTTGGACAAGACCAAAGTCCGAATACTATAGTTTGCGTACCTGTTTGCAAACTTAGTGGTTAAAGTTCTAAAATAGGTTAAGTATGTTTTTCATACTCATGAACAAATACTTTATAGATTAAGGAATGCAATCTTTGCAAACCGTGGATTAATGTTCATGAATTGATTCTTATATAAGTACTTTGTACGATTAGGATTCAATCTGATTTTGTTTCAATTGCTTCTTATATATTTCTATGAGATAGTGAACAATTGAACAACTCTATTTGAAACACAATTAGATTCATTTGATTATCTTTCCTGATTCATTGATCATCATATTTGATCTAGATGTGTTAGATGAATGTGGTTAAGACAAAAGTGTTCATCTGGATAACTTCCGTTAAGTGTTATTGAGCCAATTCAATATACACGTTTAGGTACGGTTACCCATATCTAAATTAAAGTATATTTCATTTGTGTGTAACAAGCTAAGACCATCTAACGGTGGAGAGATATTTCTTTGGTTTTAAGCAAACTTAGCTTGAATCTTAAATCAAGTTTTCATCTAACAGTGAATATAAAATGCTTTGCTTCTAAGATAACCTAGCTTTGATTGTAAGCAAACCCTAATTTGAAAGACTATATAAGGGAGAACTCTAGCAACTGGAAAACCTAGTCCCGACACTTTCCCGTGTCCTAGTTGCAACTAGAGTCGATTATCCTTTAACCTAGGTTTTTCCAAAACTATTATATGTTAACGAATTAAAGACTTCATTTTGGATTCGTGAAGCCATACCCAACTATTTTCTTTGTAGTTGCGTGATCTGATCTTACTTGTTCTATCGTATTGAGTATTATCTTCTCTAAGATTAACTCGAGATTAATCACAAAGCTTTTGGTATCGTTCTTTATGATTCCATAATAACTTCTTCTACTACCATATACTTAAGTTATTGTGAGTTGATTGATATTTATAGGCTGATCTTCGGGAGTATAAGATCGGATTATCAATTGGTTTCTTTTCACCTTGATTTATCAAAAGACGAAACAAAAACTTCGTAGCTACTTCTGTGGGAGACAGATTTGTATATCAAAATAGACTTATCTATGGGAGACAGATTTGTTTATAAGTTTTCAACTTTGGGTCGTAACAAGTCTTAGTTGTGGGTGAGATCAGCTAAGGAAATCAAGTGCGCAGAATCCGACGTGGTTCTAGAGGCGTAAGGAACGCGACTGTACCTTAATCGGTGTGAGACTTGGTTAGGGCTCAACTTTATTCCAGTCCGAAGTTAACTTGTAGTAGGCTAGTGTCTGTAGCGTTTTAATACAGTATGGTGTTCAAATATGGACTAGGTCCTGGGGTTTTTCTGCATTTGCGGTTTCCTCATTAACAAAACTTCTGATGTCTGTGTTATTTCTTTTCTGCATTTGTTTATATAATTAAAATATCACAGGTAGTGTGTAGTTCAATAAATTGGTAAATCCGACCTTGATTGTTGGATAGGAATTGATTGGAACTTGGGCATTAGTCTTTGGAACCGTCCAAGTTATTTCTTATATCAATCGGTCTCACAAATTTTTATCTATTTGATTGCAGATTGTATTGAGAAATTGAGATATAACTCTTTGATATATTTCTTGGTTGAGCTTGCTTTATTAGCTGGTGCTTTAGGAATTATATTGGAGTTAGTCCATACAGATTGCCGAACGAATTATTGGGTGTGGTTGTTATACCCTTGCTTTTTCACAAACATCATTGGTCTATAAATACCTAAGTTTGCATTTCTAGAAAACTATCATAAGAGCCAGGAAAACTTTATTTCTTGTTGTTTCTGGTGGAGACGTTTAATCAGAGAGGAAAGTATCCTAATTAGGTGAAATCTCTTACGACTTCTCGTTTAAAGACTTATGTGGTTTCAAGAAGCTCTACGAGTACCGTTGGTGGGAAATTAGATAATTGCAGTGTTATTAGTTTTCGATTTGATTTGGTTGACTAACAGTTGTTGAAAATTTGATTACACCTAGTTTGTTTATGCTTGAGAATCTTCTCTTCTGATATAAGATTCACTCAGACTAGATCCAAGTATCGACGGGATCTTTAGAACTGTTGTTAGATCTAACGACATCTTGTGATAATCCAATGCTAAAAGACTCCGTTTTGTGCGTGATTGATCACAAGAGATTCAAGTGGTGTCGTGCAGGTATTGAATGTAAAAGAAGATTTGAAGACGAAGAAGATTTCTTATTAGTTTTCGTATCTTGTGGATTTAGTGCACAAACCTTGATCAGCTGGGATCCAATTGGAATCAGTTTATATTTGATAGATCTGATTGATTAGTTGTGTGAGATCGACATTCTTTATATTTCTCTTTGAGATCTATATTGATTGAGTGTGAATCTATACCCGACTATTTCGGTAGTTAAAGCTAGACTGATTTAACCAGACAAAGGAGTTTATTAGACTAAACAAAAGAGCCTTTTTCAACGACTTATTTATATCTTGTATCAAGATTGATTAGAGTGGCTAACAAACAGATTCTTCCTTTGTTGTTTGGAATACGATCCAAAGGACTTGCTATTCACGCGCGCTACTCTAAAAGTCGAAGGCGCAGGGATACTGAGGGAACTAAGTATCTAGGGGTAGTCTGCTTGGTCTCAACTATACGAAGTTGGTATTAGATTTTTTTATAGCGGCTTAATTCTAAGAGAATTCAAAACTGGACTAGGTCCCAAGGTTTTTCTGCATTTGCGGTTTCCTCGTTAACAAAATCTTGTTGTGTCTTTTACTTTGTCTTCGCATTATTATTGTTATTGTTAGAGCACTGCTCGGTCAAACTCGCAACCGTTGTTATCTCAAGCTTGTTTGTCAAGTTTAGTGATCAAAACTATAAGTCTTGATTTCTAGTCTACTTATAGCTATGTCTCGTACTATGATAGAATGTGTAGTTGAGCTTTAGACTTCACGGCGTTCATCAATTGAAGACGAAGAACTACTAAGGAGAGATTATGGAACTTCATTGATAAAAGGTATGTGGAGACTGAAACTCATCTATCACTTAGAAGTCTATTTCTACTCTACCTTCTATTTGAGACAAAAGTCGTATAGCTATATAGACTTCGTATTATACACATTTGATATTTCGAGCTGAGTTTAACTCGTTTATATATTTCTCGAAATATGTGTTGGTAAGATTTCGCTTTAACAAAGTTCATCTTATATACTTGACGAAATTCAAAAGATGATCATGTGAAAATATCCTAGTAACATCTTACATGATTTGTGTGAGACAGTCATTTGATATAGACTCGGAATGTTTGTATTGATCATCCGATCACTTGAAAATTGCTTTGAAGCTAATAGTTTGTGTGAGGCAGTTATTGCCGTCTTCTAAGAATGTTTCAATGATTGAAATGAGAGTTTAGATCACTTAACCATAGTTGGATTATAAGCACTGTATGCGTACTTGCATATGTGTTGATCCAAGACTGGAATGTAGTATGCATACCCGTATGCATATTGGTGAGGTCAGGTAAAGTCTGGGAGCTAGAGTATGCGTACATGTACGCGTACTGGCGAAGTCAGTTGAAGTCCGGGTAGATTAGTATGAGTACCTGTACGCGTACTGTATTCAACTGAAACTTAAAAGTGTACGGCAGTATGTGTACCCGTTTGCATACTGGCGAACACAGTCCAAGTCCAGCTACTTAAGTATGCGTACCCGTTTGCATATATACTTGAGTGGGTTATATTCTAGAATCGGTTGTGTCATGAACTAATACATTTATATAATAAGGAATGCATTCTTTTGCAAGCCGTGGCTATAATGTTCATGAATTGATTCGAGTGAATCAAACCGATTTTGCTTCAGTTGTGTCTTGTATACTTCTATGAGAATATAAACAATTGAACAACTCTATATAACTAGTTTCATTTGGGTCATTTGAACTAGTCGTGGTTAAGATGAATAAGGTTTATATGAAAGTGTTCATATGGCTAACTTCGGTTAACTATTGTTGAGCCAACAAGGTGTATACGTTTAGGTACGGTTACCTATATCGAAATGAAGGTACATTTCATTTTTGTGTAACAAGCTAAGTTCGATCTAACGGTTGAAAGATATTAGCTTGATTCTAATCAGGTTCTCATCTAACGGTGAATATTGAATGCTTTGTTACCATGGTAACATTGATTGTAAACCCTGATTTGAAGACTGTATAAAGGAGAACTCTAGCAACTGGGAAACCTAATCCCCACACCTCTTGTGTGATAGTAGTTGCGACTAGAGTCGATTCTCTTAGGTTTTACCAAAACCCTATAGGTTAACGACTTAAAGAGTTCATTGGGATTGTGAAGCCAGACCCAACTATTTTCTCTGTAGTTGCGTGTTCTAATCTTGTTGTTTTCTATTGTGATTGAGTACTATCTTCTCTAAGATTTGCTCGAGATTTATTCTCCGATAGGCAAGATAAAAAATAGTCACAAACATCTTCGTCTCATTATTTTTTGATTCCACAATATCTTGTTTTGCTTCAATACGATTAAGGTTATTGTGAGATGATTGATATTACTAGGCTGTTATTCGGGAATATAAGTCCGGTGTATAAACTGGTTCATGTTCACCTTGTTTTATCAAAAGAAGGAACACAACTCATAGGTATTTTTGCGGGAGACAGATATATCTATCTCAATAGACTTTTCTGTGTGAGACAGATTTGTTTATCAAGTCTTCGACTTTGGGTCGTAGCAACTCTTGGTTGTGGGTGATATCAGCTAATGGAATCAAGTGCATAGAGTACTGCTGGGATTCAGAGATTAAGGAGAGCAACTGTACCTTCATCAGTGTGAGATTGATTAGGGCTCAACTACATTCCAGTCTGAAGTTAAATTGTAGTAGGATAATGTTTGTAGCGGCTTAATACAGTGTGGTGTTCAAATCTGGACTAGGTCCCAGGGTTTTTCCGCATTTGCGGTTTCCTCGTTATGAAAATTTTGGTGTCTGTGTTATTTCTTTTCCGAATTATATTTTCTATATAATTGAAATATCACAGGTTGTATGTAAGTTCAATCAGTTCTTGAATCTGGTATTTGGGTTGTTAATTGAATTGTTTGACACTTGGATATTGGTTTTTGTTACCGTCCAAGTTGTTTCTTATATTAATCGGGCTCACGGATTTGTATTTGTTTGATTTGCTGATTCCATTAAGAAACAAAGATATAATTCTTAGATATTTTCTTGATTGAGCTCGCTTTATTAGTTGGTGCTCTCAGAATTATATTGGAGTTAGTCCATACAGATTGCCTAAACGAAATATTGGGTGTGGTTTTTGCACCCCCGCTTTTTCAGTTATTATAATTAAGTAAAATACACAAGTACGTTAACTTCGTAATACTTGATAGTGATCCTATAAAGTTTGGTTATTACCGAACCTATTATCAAGTAACACACTTTGTTGTCGTATTTTCTCGATCTTGTATCCATATTCAATCATGCAAGTTATCTTGTTGTTGTATTGTCTCAATCTCGTATCCATAGACAATCACACAAAGTGTGAACCGAATTGTCGTATTGTCTCGACTTTGTCCATAGACGATCACATTCGGTAGAGGATTTATATGTTGAAACAAAAATATTGTGGCTTATTTGGGTACCCTCGTTTTTCATAAGGAGTTGGGTTTTCATGTTACCTTTTTATGGAGCCACTATAAATTGTATTTCTAACACATGGGAGATATTTTCGACAATTAAATTAGTAGTAATGCGCATGGTAAATGCATTAACAAAGATAATTGCATGCATTATCGAGTTTTGTCTTCTTTTTTTTTTTAAGATAATTGCATGTGCGTTACCCACTTCTTTATATTATCACTTATGGATTATTTGGTTAAGTTGTTCATTGATGATAAATGTCATACTTGTCTTCATGAGTATATCTTTATTGCATTGTTTTCCATGAGATTGTTACATTCAACCATTTTTTTTATTATGAGCGATCTCATGATAATAACTCTAATGATTTTCCTTGAAAATTTAGGATGAATAGTTTGGACGATTGATCTTTGGTTTACATCTTCTTGTGAGATTTGTTAAAATCCGAGAAAATCATTTTTCTAATAAAGAGAATCGTATTTGTTGTTCTCTTTTGAGAATGACATCAGATGAACGAGTGTTCCTAATTGAACTTGCCCTTAATTGACATCTTTGGGGGAATATGGTTGTGGACTTTAGGAGAGAAAAGTATAATTAATTTCTTTACGGTAAAAGAAACTAATTTGAACTTAGTGGAATAATCATTAACGATATGAATGAATTATTAGTCTCAATTGTTCTGTAATGGCTTAATTCATGAGGAACCCAATTCTCATCACTTTTGTAAACTTTGTGACAAAAAGGGTGAGAAAAATTAATAGTCTACTTGTAATATGTGCGCTCATCGTCTTATCTAGCAAAAGTAGACATGTAAAGAATAAGGGGGTGGGGCGGAGGTGATGTTTTAAAAAGAATATCGTTCTTAAAAGTGACAAACGATATTACTCATTGGGATACCAACTATGTGCAGAATAATAGTCATCCATGCAAATTCTAAATGGGAGGGTAATGTTAAAGTTGTTATCTATTGTTGTTGAATCTTCTATTACATGAAGAACCGTAGAAGATTAAAATTAAAATTAAAATTTCAAGAAATCAAGAAAGTATCATGACATTTGTAATGAAAGTCAAACTTGCAAAAGTCGATATGTATTTCAAAAGTTTTTTCACTTAAATTGAAAAAAGGATATTGTTAGAATGAACGCTTGGTTGAACCTCCGAATATTGATATGTCTCTATTTAGAATCAATGTTTTTTGTCTCCTTGAGTATAATGCATGTTTATGTAATATGCATAAATCTCTCCACAAATTTAAGAGGAATAATCCCTATTGTAGTTGGGAAAATTATGAATCTTGATACACTGTAAGTCTAAAGAGATAGGATTTTTTTTCTTCCCTGCGAAGTATCTCTTATCTAACATATTTATGTAATGATTCACAGAGATATTTCTAGCAATAATTATTCAGGACGTGTTCCGTCTTCTTTTGGTGATCTAGAGCATCTGCTTACCTTGTTAATTTTACTACCTTTCTCTGAAGCTAACTTGTGCATTTTTCAAGGGAAAATACTTCGGATTGACTTGTGCATTTTTCACTTGTAGGAATTTAAGCAAAAACCATCTTGATGGTCCAATTCCAGCCAAATTTGGTGATCTCAGGGATATCCAGATCCTGTGAGTTATATTTATAGACAAGCAATTATGTTTCTCATGTGAATTAAGCTTTGTTAAGCTATTACATCCTTGTAAAAACTAATCCTATAATTGTATCTTAATATATCCAACAAGGACATGTCGTTCAACCATATGTCGGGGAAGCTCCGGAAGATTTGGGTCAGTTGGAGAATCTCAAGTTTCTGTAAGACCTTGCTTTTCCATTGTGCTACTTGAACCATAGCTTTTTTCATGCCAACAATACATTATAAATTTTTCTTAAAATAAATGTGGTTGTCATATCTATATGAAACCAGCAATCAATGTTTGCACACAACACGTTCGAAGTATACTAAGTCACATTCTTATATATAATCATAATACATATCACTAAATGTAAGGATACATATGATTTTCCACCAAACAACACATTTTACTTTTACACTCTTATGAATATTTACCTATATTTATGTGTAGTATAAAAAATAAATAGAAGATAATCAGCATTTCAAATTGATATTTGTTTCGTATATTTATATGAATTATTTGAAATTATAGAGAAAATTCTTTTATTTTTTTTAAATGTTTACCACAAAAATCATAAAAATATTGTATGAAAGAAAAGAAAAATTATGTAAAAAAAAAGAAGAGAGAATCATATTGTACATGAAAATTTATATGTAATGAATTGAATTTTTAACACGGGGTTATTTTCGGCAATTAAATCAGTAATAATGCGCATAGTAAATACATTAAAGAAGATAATTGCATGTATTATCTGAGTTTTATCATCTTTTTTCTAAAACTATTTTTGTAATTAATATTATGCATTAGCTACTTTTTTATATTATCGCCTATGTCATTTATTTAGTGAAGTTGTTCATTGATGATAATTGACATACTTGGTCCTCATGAACATATCTTCCCTGCATTGTTTTCCATGAGATTCATATATTCAACTATTTTCTCACTATGAGCGATCTCATGATAATCTTCAAAAGTTATGCTTATAACCCTATTGTTCTTCCTTGAGCAACTTAGGATGAATACTTTTGACGGTCGATCTTTGGTTTACATCTTCATGTAAGATTTGTTAAAATCCGATAAAATCATTTTACTAGTAAAAATTATCGCATTTGTTGTTTTCTTTTGAGAATGACATCAAATTGGGAGTGTTCTTAATTGAACTTGCGCTTAATTGATATCTTTGGGGGAAGTAAGGTTGTGGACTTCAAGAGACAAAAGTATCATTAATCTTTCAACGGTGAAAGAAACTAAGTTGTGAAAGTTAGTGGAATCGTCATTAATAAATATGATTGAATTCTTAGTCTCAATTGTTTTCCTAATGGCTTAATTCATGAGGGACCCAATTCTCATCACCTTTGTCAACTTTGTGATAAAAAGGGTATGCAAAATTAATAGTCTACTAGTAATCCAGTAATGACATATGGATTTCTATGCATTATCTTAAGGGAAAGTTAATTAATATGTGTGCTTATCGTCTTATTTAGTAAAAATAGAAATGTAAAGAATAAATAAGGGGGGAAGCATATCACAACAAGAAGTACTATACTGTATGTTTGAAAAAGCATATCGTGCTTAAAAGTGACAAACAATATTACTCATTGCGATAACAACTATGTGCGGAATGAAAGTCATCCATGCAAATTCTAAAGGGAGCATAATGTTAAAGTTGTTATGTATCACTATTGAATATTCTATTATAGGTACTCAACGGATACATGAAGAACCATAAAACTTATTCAAGAAATCAAGAAATTATCATGGCATTTGTAATGAAAGTCAAACTTTCAAAAGTCCATATGTATTTCAAAAGTTTTGTCACTAAATTGACAAAGGGGATATTGTTAGAGTGAATGCTTGGTTGAACCTCCAAGTATTAATATGACAAGTATGTTATCAAATTTAGGTGCCAAAATTATTTCTCAATTTATAACCTACTAAAGTTAACTTTGGTTTAGATTATGTTAGGTAGTAAAGTCTAAGGTTCATCCAAGTTACTCTCAAAGATTAAATATTGAAAATCACACGAAGACATCATTTAAAGAACTTCATCAAAGGTTAGTAACGACGATTGATTTTAATTTCAGTATCTTATCTCTTCTATCAATCCATCTATCTATACCAGAAAAATCGAATTGGTAAATAATCGAATCGCAAAGATTGCTCTTGTCACAGACCAATTATTCGGCCAAATCTAGTGAAATTTTGATGTCAAGCTCACGTTTATCGTTTTTTCCAAACTAAAATCAAGTAAATATTCTCTCAGGAGTTTTGAAAGTATAGGTTCGCAAACCTATTTAAGAAATTTGTTTGAAATTTTAATTTTATACATATTGGGTTGTGAACCTATGTTTTAATTCGCAAACCGAGAAAAGGGAGAAAATTTCCTGAACTTGGATATGGTTTAAATTCGGGAACCTATGTTTTGAGTTCGCGAACCTAGTGGAGAGAGAAAGGTTCATGAACCCAAACTTACTGAAGTTCGCGAACCTAAATTTTGAGTTTCTGCACCTTAGAAAAGCTTCTCCTGACACTTTTTCTAACTCATTTCGTGAATATAAAATCTTAGGTTCGTAAACCCAAAGGTACAAAACGTCCAAAAACTTTTTTTTTTTTGATAATTGTTATACTTTCCTTCTTTGTTTTCTAAGTAAATTTTTTCGCACTCTTAGGAATTGTTATTTTTAGCTAATTCTTTTACGAGAAAAGTTATATTGTTCTCTCCAAGAATTGATCAAACTTGCGATACAAGTTTGAGTCTCAATTCAGGTAGCTTCAATTGCACATGCCTAATTTTAGCAATTTGAAGTTATCTTCGGAAGTATTGTACCTATGGTAATTGCTTCATTGGTAATTGTTTCAACAGTTCAAAATTCGAAAAAAAAAATTGCAAGTAAAGTTCTAACTAAAGAAACAATCATTTTGTATCTAAGGATAGAACTTAAATTTAACGGCATTGAGAATTACTAGAGTTGGAAAAATCATAGCTCACGTTTAAAACAACCTAGCTTTGATATTAATTAATATATATTTGAAGACATCTTGCAATACCAAATCTTAATCCCTTATACGCCGTGGATCTTGTTGTAAAGTTGTCTACCAACATCGAAGGTTCTTTGAGAAGTAAGATGAGACTTTGAAAAACTTCACTTGGAGATTCGTTAAGCACGGGTAGAACGACATATGGAGCAACTTCTATGCCTGTAAAGAAAATCACCAAGAGAGTCAAATGAGATTAATTTCTACCATGTTAAAGGCAGGGTAGCGCTAGACTTCATGAATGCGATTATGGAGCAACTTCTATGCCTGTAAAGAAAATCACCAAGAGAGTCAAATGTTTAGGTTCTTGCTTTAATCATGAGGCTTAAGGAAATAACTGTAGTATAGTATCCTGGACGGTTCATTCTATCTCAACTATATTCCATACCAAAGTCATTATAGAAGGATAGTCTTTGTAGCTTAATACAATGTGTGTTTCAACTGGCGATGTCCCCGAGTTTTTTTTTTTACCATGCATTGCACTTTTCCTCGTTCACAAATTTTTTAGTATCTTGTTTTATATGTTTTATGCATTATATTGATTTATTCTTTATAGTTGAAGTACAAGCAAGTTTTAAGTGAATCATCCTTGTGATTCAAGAATCTCAAATAGAGATTATCTAATGATATTGATTATCTGCTTTTTAAATTAATTAAAGCTCATGCAAGGAATTATCTATTAGGTTTTGAAACGAAAAATTCAGTGGTGTACTTGGTACTATCCCCTTTTCAAATTTCTATCACTAGTTAAAGATTGCCTCAAGGTTCAGGTGACGATGAAAAATTCGTTAGTAGTAAGTTAACGTTCTCATGTTGCCTCAAGGTTCGGGTGACGATGAAAAACGAGTTAGTAGTAAGTTAACGTTCCCATACTATAGTAATGGTGAGACATACAAGTATTACTCCGAAGACCTGAAGAATGAGAAGAAGTAACGACTACAATGACGACATCATCCTTCCACTTGAGGTTAGTAATATTGACTTGATCTTGTTTCCATTCCCAATATATATCTTTCAAGTCGTGTTATATTGAAAACATAACATGTGAAGCTGTACACATTGTGTATAATACTCTAGCGATGTGACTTGGTCATTATATTATGATTAAAGTGTCTAGGAAAACATATTACGAAGTATAAACGCCTATCTTTTGGAACTTTGTAACTACATCATCGACATAATCTATTGTATATAGTTATTTGATTATGTGTGCATTATATAGGAATGAGTTCATCCTAGAAAACAATGTTTTATAACATTTGTTTAAAGGAAGTACATTTATGAACTTGCTTCATAATCGAAAGGAAATCATGATTAGTTTTGTTATTCTTTGAATATATTTTGGATGACCAATGGTAGATGAATTTGGTAGAACCTATCTTAACCTGTTGAGATTTATGTTATAACCGGTCATATCCTATATAATATAATTTGTTGCAAACGGTCATGAGCTTCATTGTAAATCTAGATTAAAAAGCGGGGGTATAACAACCACACCCAATAATTCGTTCGGCAATCTGTATGGACTAAACTCCAATATAAATCCGAGAGAACCAACTTAAAAGTGAGACTCAATCAAGAATATATCAAAGAGATTTATCTCTCTTTCTCAATACAATCAGCAAACCGAGCAGATACAAATCCGTGAGCCTGATTGATATGAGAAATAACTTGGACGGTCCCAAAGACCAATGCCCAAGTGTCAATCAAGTTATATCCAACAAACAAGGTCGGATTTATCAACTGATTGAACTACGCACAACCTGTGATATTTCAATTATATAAACAAATATATTGCGGAAAAGAAATAACATAGACACCAGATTTTTTTTTAACGAGGAAACCGCAAAAACAATAAAACCCCGGACCTAGTCCAGCTTTGAGCACCACACTGTATTGAGCCGCTACAGACACTAGCCTAATACAAGTTAACTTCGGACTGGAATGTATTTGAGCCCTAACAAAGTCTCACACCGATTAAGGTGCAGTCGCGTTCCTTACACCTTTAGAACCACGCCAGATTTTGCGCACTTGATTCCCTTAGCTGATCTCACCCACAACTAAGAGTTTTTACAACCCAAAGTTGAAGACTTATAAAGATTTATCTCCTACATATATGTCCATTCTTTATTATTTTTGTTCCGTCTTTTAATACAAAAATCAAGGTGAACAGGAACCAACTAATACCCCGGACTTATACTCCCGAAGAGCATCCTAGAAATATCAGTCACCTCACAATAACCTAACTGATTAACAAAAAAAGTTATTGCGGAATCACAAGTGTCTGAGACAAAGAACTGTTGTGATTACTTTTTATATCTTACCTATCGGAGATAAATCTCGAGTAAATCTTAGAGAAGATAAAACTCAATAAGATAGAACAAGTAAGATCATAATATGCAACTATAGAGAAAATTGTTGGATCTGGTTTAAGGAATCCTAAATGAAGTCTTCAAGGCGGTAACATAATAATGGTTTTGGAAAAACCTAGGTTAAAGGAGAATCGACTCTAGTTTGAAACTAGGAACTGATACAACAGAAGGAGGTGTTATATAAGAAGGCCAGAATAACCAAATATTAGTTTTTCTTGTATCACTAGAATTATAAATCAACATTTGACTCATGCCAGGTAACCTCAAATTTTTTACATATATACCAGAAACTTTCAGTTTAAGTTCCGCTACCCAAAGTAAAGAAGGATGAACGTGATTCACTAAACTTCATAATTTATATTTGGCGCCAACCTTTTTCAGGCCTCTAATGTTCCAAAATATAACTCTCGTTGAGAAGAAATAAGTTGAGCAGATCCTGAAATTCTCACTCGGTTATTTATAACTGAGTTTTTTGGTGCCTCTTTTCTGGTAGTAACAACATGAATTCCACTTCCATTTTTGCCTCTCACTTTTTTTACCACTTGACTAGTACTAGATTTACTCACCGTTAGATTTTTTTACCACCAATATCCAAAAAAATTTCTTTAGGCAAGTCACCCAAAATTTGAAACTTACTTGGAAAAATAATTTCATCCAAGCCACCAAACTGCACAACTTTAGATACCTGACTTCCACTGGTATTATTACTATCATTTATGTGTTCAAATTATTTATTTACTTGCGTGTTAACCTTCAGAGACTCCATACAATAAGTACCAGAAGTCATAGATTTATCTTCGGATAGTATAAAAATAACATACGAAGCTACCGAAATAAGTTTCTCAACAAATAAAGGAGGAAAGTCTCGTTGAGAATCAAGGACACCAGAAAAATTAATAGATTTCCTTGAAGAACATAAAACATTTATCTGAAACTGGTGGAATAATACCATATAACTCTTTATACTCACTCAAAATCTGCTTATTCACGCTAGACAACTTCTCTTTTGGAGTACAAAAAATATCTACACCCCCTGGATTAGGAACCTTCACCTCCTTTGTCTTATACCTCCAATTAGATTTTGGTTTCTCAATGATAACCATATTACCACTTTCACATAAGGAAGTTTCCTTTTCTTTTTGTTCTACATTCAGTTACTAAATGACCCATAACCTTACAATGGTCACAAAACTTGGGTAGTTTAGGAATCATTACAGTTTGAGAAAAAACTCCATATTTAGACGCAACCAAATCCTTACCCAGAATTATTTTAGACAAATCTATTTCCACCAGAACATTTGCATAATACCCAATATCATTTTTCAGAGTAGTCTGATCAACATGAACTTGTCTCCGAATAGCTCTACCATTGGACATCACAATTGTCTCATTCCAATATTCAATATTCAGACCTAGGGAAGTGAACGCATACAAAAGCACTAGATGATTTTTGAGCTTCAAGATTGAAATTTTATGCCCAAACTCTGAGCCTTAATGCTTGAGATTGTACAATCCAATACTTAATATATTATTTTTTTCTGATCAACTTCATTATCTAACTTTGTCATGAAAAAACCTTTGCCAAGAGGTATCAGTTTACAGTTACCTGTAAGAGACTATTGGTTCCTCAGAGCAGCTTCAACAACATTCATCTTCAATTTAACAAAATCCAATTGACCAATTAAACAAAATCTTCATTCATCTAAACTCGCATCCATAACCTCATCAGGAATATATAATGCAAAGTCGTTTCCTATTTTTTTACCAACAGAGTGACCAAAAATATATCAACCGGGGAAACCTTAGATGATGAGCTTCCATTTTTCTGATTTTATAAAATTTTCAGATTCTGGTCGAGAAATCGATATTCCCGGAAGTTTCGACATCATTTATAACTAGACTTAAGATAAATTTCCACACCAGTCATTGAAACAACTACGTAATTACACTAAGAATCACCTGAATTAATGGATAATTTCTGAAAACAAAAAACAAATATGAAATGAATGGAGTGAGTTGATCGCCCGAGTTGTAGACCTTCTTTCACCTCAACTTACCCGAGTTTTTCTGAAATTAGGGTCACTAAATAAACTATAAAATTGGTTAAAAAATATATGATTTTATTTTATTTTTCTTCCAAATTTAAGGTTTGTGTTCAAAACTGAATTGCTCTTAGAGCATTTTAATCATAAATCTATTTGCAGATAAAGTATACGATGTCATTATAACGAATTTATTCGGGTAAGAATGATACGATTATCATAAGATTTGAAAGGCACCGATCTTCATATTCATTTTTTAATACAATACTTGACATCTTATCAGTTGCCAAGATTTAAAAAAAAACTTATTTGGAAGATGATGAGGATGATGGGTTTTTGTTACCCATATTATTTAGGTCCACATTATTAATGTGGGTTGTACTTAGTGACTGCCTTATAAAATATTCTAAAATAAATCTGCTAATCTAGGTTGTGAATTAAGGAAGAGAGTTAGGGAATTCAGATGTTTTTTGCTTTCTTTTTCCAAGCATGTATTTATTAATAGAGAATTAAGTTACAATTTCACGTGGATATGTTATACCCACAAAGTCATGGAAAATAATTTTATTAATACTAAATGGGATTGGATAGTCCCAAATTTTGGTTCATAAATTTCCCATTTGACCACCATCTACTACATAATTGGCCATGCCATCTGCTGCCTGATTTCCCTCTTTGTGGTTGTGTTGGATAAAAGCTTGCAAAATCTTTCGCTTTCAGATGGATGTGTGAATTGAACAAAAGGTGTACCAAAAATATTCCTTTTTATCTATATCAAGTTAACTTAGATTTCTTTGTATAATGTTCATATGGTTAATTGGCTCAATAATAGGTTGCGTGTCCTTGTTAATCTGATAACTAAGTTCTCTTTATCCCAGACTTTGTGATTCCTCAATATAGATATCTAAAACTCTTCTTAATTGATCGGTTTAAGATTGTTCTTGAGAGGTGGTTAATAATCTAGACTTCTCACCTAACTGAGTGTAAGTGTTCCGAATTTGTGAGCTTTGCTAGCTTGTCTATTACAACATATTTCCAAGACTTTGATCTATTTGATCTGAAAGGAAATCAAATAAGCTTATCTGTTAGAGGAAAAAAGTCTTCGTTGAGGTTGACGAAACTCTTAGATTGGAAAGGATGTCAGCTAAAGGAATCAATTGCGTAGAGCCTTACAGAGTTCAAGATATGCAAGGAACGCGACTGCATCATAATTGCTCGGAGGGTTAATTCAGTCTCAACTACATTCCAATTCGAAGGGTGATAATAGGTTAGTGCCTATAACAGCGTAATAAATTATACTGTACATCTGGACAAGGTCTCAGGGTATTTTTGCAGGTGCAGTTTCACTCGTTAACAAAACTTCTGGTGTCTTGTGTTTTTCCTTTTTCGCATAATATTATTTTATCGTTATAATAAGATTAACACAAGTAGTACGTAATCAATCTTAGTAGATAAGTCCATATTAATTTGGATCTATTAAGAAACTCGTTCTTGTAGTATTCGTATATTGAAAGATAAATAACAAGTTCCATACATGGCAGAGTTCGGATCTTATTATTTGGATACGACTACATTGATCTTGGATATTGAATTTTGAGATCGTCCAAGTACTCTTCCGACTTTGGGTTATCTCACATTACTAGAGAGATATGTTTATCCACTCAATGCAAGGTACATGAAGGTTAATGTTGGCATGACATTAGATTACCCTATCTCAGGTGAAGTCGATATAATCATAGGAAGGGCAATTCCGTTGTTCTTCGAGGATGGACGTATGATACCCAAAAAAGACATTTATACAATTAGGTTCACAAACTTTTTTTTCTTGACGTTCTAATTGTGAAGAGAAAGAAATATAAACTCTATATACATATTGTTCAAGGATCTTTAAGTAGGGGGTCTACCTGTAATTATATTAAGTTTTGTTCGTACAGATTGCCAAACGAAAAAGCTGATGATGTAGTTGGTACCCTTTCATTTCCAAAGTTGCTCTTGCATGTAGTTTCTTCATATAGCCATGTGTACTCAATTTCCGTCATCTATAAACCAAGTAAACTAGAGTTGCTACGAGGATTGGTTTTTTGATGGCCCTTGGCGCGAAATGGAAAATCATAATACTTGCCTAATAACGCGTTCATAGGTAATATCTTGATTTCCAAAAGTCAAAAAGCTATGGTGTACTTGGCACCCTCTTCTTTCTAAGATTGTTCTCGCATATAATTTTATCGTATAGCCATGTGTACTCAGTTTCCGTCGTTATAAACCAAGTAAACCAGAGTTGCTATAAGGATTGGTTTTTTGATAGCCCTTGGCGTGAAATGGCAAATCATAATACTTGCCTAACATCGCGTTCATAAGTAATATCTTGACTTTCAAAAGCCGAAAAATAAGAAGTTAGTTTGGGTATAAAATTTCAGAACAACTTCTATAAACAAAAAAAATCGATTTATTGTGAAGGAAAATATCACTGTTTCTGATTTATGACTTTTAGTATATCTTTACTTCTGATTTATGTTTCTGTTTCTGGTATCCAAACACGCTATAAAAAATCCCGTGTGGTCCAGAGGATTTCACGCATCATCAGCACTAGGCACGACTGGCACGACAACTATGACATAATTTTCCTCCTCATTCAGCTAGGATATCCACACTGGAGATGCACCCTATTGGTCGGACTTAGCCCCCTTGTTGGCTTAAAAAATCAAACAAAAACCATGTGCCGTCTATTAAGTTCCCCATGAATGAAGAAGGCAAAGAAATTTCAATCAATCAAATAACTAATAAATAAATTATGTCTTCTTCTTCGATCCTTCTTCCCCATTAAAATAAAAATCCGGGTTTCCATTCAACTCTGGTTATCCTTGGTCTCTCTCTTCTTCCTCCTCTATCTCTCCACCATCTCTTCCTCAATCGGAGAAGAGACAAAAAAAACCTAGTCAACCCCGATTGAACTTAAATCTCCCCAAATCCTCATCCAGATCCACCAAGTAATGAAATTATTATAAAAATTTAGAAGAAAATGTCGTCTTAGATTGAGGTTGTTGTTGAAGAAGAAGAGATCGAGAAAACAACAGGGAAAAATGAAGTAGTATCATCAACGGAGACTAATAATAAGAATGATAATGATGAGAGTTTACGGAATGATGTGTATACAGCAGCAGCATATGGTGATATGGAGAAGTTACAAAGATTGGTTGAGTCTGAAGGTTGTTCAGTTTCTGAACCAGATGGTTTAGGTTATTATGCTTTACAATGGGCTTCGTTAGATAATCGAACTGCTGCTGCTCAGTATATTATCGAGGTCTTGCCCCTAATTTTTGGTTTTTTTGTTAAAAAAAAATTGTCATTTTTTGGGGTTTGAATTTGAATTGATATATATGCGTGTTTGTGTGTTTTGATGAAACAGCATGGTGGAGATGTGAATGCATCTGATCATACAGGGCAGTCGGCATTACGTTGGAGTGCTGTAAGAGGTGCAGTTCAAGTTGCTGAGTTATTACTCAAGGAAGGTGCTCGCGTTAATGCCACGGATTTATATGGTTATCAGGTTAGATTTTTTGAGTATTCGAATTTTATCAGACCCTTACTTTTGTTGAATGGTGTATAAAGAGAGGAGATAGCTAGTAGATGAGAAAGAACATAAAACTTACATATGATTAGACTAAGTGGTCGAAAAATTCTTTGAAGACTGGAGGAGTTAATAACAAAAGGTCAATTTTGTATATCTTGATTTTGTTTAGTTAGTTAATCATGTTTTATAGTTGGAATGGGCGAGGACCATGCGGTTGGTAAATTAACTTGTAGACGGTTTACTTTAACTTTTAGAGTCTAGTTGTTGTGTATTGCTAAATGGGAGTAGAACTCTGTAGGGTCTAAGTAGGAAAGGCTTTTGTATGAGGAAGGAAATTCTTTGATAGTATATTCGACAAGAGCATCAGTAATTTAATGTGAAATGTTAAACCTTTAAGGCAGTATGTATTGGGATTGATAGTCTTAAGTTGAATTAAATGAAAGTCCTAGGTGCTGTTTTAGTATTGATTACTGAATACTTGTAACTCATAGTGAAACGATGAATACAATAGTTATCTTGTTTAAGCTTTGTAGGTGTTTTTGGAGAAATAAGCTTGTACGACGAAATTGGCTCAAAACGTGGTATTTGAACCTCCGTAGCAGACGTACCAGTGACATCCCAGAAATACCCCGGAGGAACCCCGAGAAAAGTGTTGAAAACATCCCAGAAAAATTACTAAACGCACCCAATGGGCAAGTGTTATTCGGACTCTCACTATGGATAAGAGGTAACCTATTTCGGGCATGTGCTAAAGGGACACCGGAACTGGATAAGGGGGAGGTCACCTTCACCTTTTGAATTTTGAAATTGGCGGGAGTGTTCATCACATCTGTTGAATTTTGGGAGAAGATTTGATCGAGTTCTAGGGCGATTCAATCGCTGAAACTTGGTGGGTATCTTCCTTGGAACCAAACAAGCCTAGTATGATCATTGGTTTGTACCCAAATTGGCTGGAAATCGAGTTTTAATCAAAACAAGAAAAATAGGGATTCGCGGGTTCTGTTGATTGGAGGAAGAGATTACGTGAGGTATTAGAAGTGTACCAATGGCTAGGATGATTCCTTGGACATCATAGAAGAGTTCTAAACACATCAGGACACAAAAGAAACCGCGAGAATACAGGAAAAATCCATTATCCGTAACTTGGAAGAAAAGAATAATCCGAGATATACTCGGATTCGATTAGGTTTTTGTGTTTATAAGGAGTTGCTACGAGTCCCAGAAGAGGATAGGGAGTTTGGGGAGAAGTTGGACGTTCAGAGAGCTTTAGAGCACCACAGAGCTCTAGAGATCGAGTTGCAGGGAGTCCGTTGCTGCTGCTGCAGGTGCTGAAGAACAACATTGCAAATAAGAACAACGTCTCAAATTCGCAACAGTGTTACATTCAAAACCCTCTGTAATAGTCAGTCCATTGTAACAGCTTCTTTGTAACGCCAATATAACGTCTTAAACAGTATGTGTTACTACTTTTCAATCTTTTAATCATCTTTTGAGCTTTAAATACATATTTTGAGACCATGATTAATACGAGGAACTAAACCCCAACACTGGGATGACGGAGGAAGCCTTTTTTCATCACTGTGGTAATTCTATTAATTCTTTATATGACTTTTTGCATTGATTTGAATTGAATTATGATTTTTAGTTGATTAGTTGTGATTTTGTTTGATGTCGCATGCTTAGTCTAAATACTTTTGATGCGTCGTGCTTGTGATTTACATCTAATGCTTTATAAAATCTATCTTGGCAAAGAATAAGAGTCTATAAGTGTTATCTTTTGAGCTATAAATGTCTAGAATTATTATTTGAATCACATGAATGGAATTTGGTGGAATCCTGAGTCTCAGTACCTCTCGATACTGTGACAACTTTATTGTATATATTTTATTAAGTCTGAAATCGAATCTTACAAGTCCGAGTTTGAACGATACTCTACTTACCACTTTTACAACACATCAATTTTTGTTGCCGCTGCCGGGGACTTGTATTTAGATTTGTTTTAGGTTTCTTTTTATTTTTATTATTTTTTTTTTCTTTTTTACGCGTTTTGGTATTTTTCGATTCTTTTCAGATTTGGGGGGAAGCTACAAGGGAAGAAAAAGTGTTATAAAAGGAAAGCATCGCCAAAGAAGGAAAGAAAAGAGGAATCCGAAAGGAGTGAAGAAGAAGATTTTGTATATAGTTATTTTGTTTTATTTTTAGAAACTGTAAATAGGGTGTTATTTTTGTAATTTTTCTTTTCCTTTTTGGACATTTTTATTTTTGGACTTTTTGGACATTCTTGGACATCATTTTTAAACCCTAAGGAAGGGTCAAAATTAAATATCAAATGTTTGCAGGGAAGGACGACAGTTACGATACTGTCTCGGCCCCTCGGGTTCGTACACTGACATCGGAGTCGGTGGCCTGAGTCGACTTCAACGGTTCATCGCCCGTCTCGTACGGGAGGTAAGACTCTATCCACCCACGAATCCCCTGTCAGTGGGTTTTATTTTGTGTGACAACTCACACCCCTACAATAGAATGTCGAACTGGTATTACAATAGCCAATACAACGAATATCAGACTGAGTTTCAAAATGGACGTTACTTTGACCATAGTGTGAATAGTAATTGGGAACATCAGCCTTTTGAAGGTTATGGTCCATACCATGGTGAGCCAAATTACTATTCATACGCCCACCGGTCATACGAGCAAAATTCCTCTCTACTAGAGTCTGCACGAAAGTTAGCTGAGTCGACACAAAAGTTACTTGAGTCGTCACGTAGTTCACCTGAAATGAATAACTTATTTATGGACGAAAGCAATGCAATGTGTGAACCTTCTTTCCTAGATATAATCAGGAAGTCTTGTGAGTCGACTCAGAAAATGTTGTTAGAGGCCTAGGAAAGAACTGCTCAAAATAGTCTTAATTTCCAATATAGTGTTTCCAATAATACCTTTGAAAATGAAGATAGTTATTCACATAATCAAGATGACGAGGATAAAATTGGTAACACTACTTGTTTAGATGAGGTTCAACCATTTTCATGTTATTATAATGATGATTATGATGAGGATAGTGTTGATGAAGAATTTGAAATAAGTAGGCATAATGATCAGGAATTTGTTACTCCAATTGAGCTTAATAATGATAATGTTTCTAGTTCAAATCCAAATAATTTTAATAATTATCCACCTATTCAAAAGGACGAGGATTTGACTAGAGATACCCCCGTTTAAGACGATGTAGTATTTCCTTTTGATTACGAAGTCGATAATGGTTTAGAGGAACGAGTTTATTCTGAGAATATCGTTTTAGAGTCTAGCGATTTAGAAACAATGGTCTTAGACGAAGAAAATGAACTCGTACAGCTATTAAATATGGGTGAGGATGCGTCACTTGAGTATAACCTAGAAGAAGCAATTGACTATTTTCAGGATTCCAACGATCTAGAAATTAAGGAAATTGTAGCTAGTCTATCTAGAGATACCCAAAACTCTAAGTTTGGGGGTGATTATCATTCTCCATGTGCCTCAACCATTTTACAAGATTATCTTCACACACGTTTTCCTGAACCTAGTGATGTCCATAAGGAAGTTCAGTTATTAGAAACCCGTCCTCTGGTTGATGAGGTTAGACCAGGCTATGATACTAAGATCGACTTTGTTTTCCCACCAAATATTTTTCAACCAATTGTGGGAACGTATAAATTTCAGATGTGTCAATTATTTAGTTTTGAGACTAAACCTAATTAATTTAAGATATCAGGGTTGATACATTTGCTTAAGATTGACCACCAGTTTCATCGTGGTCGATTGTGTGAGTCAAAACTGATTGACTTTAAGGATCCTCAATTATTCAGGTTATTATTATGTGCTTTTAAATTTTTACTTGAGTTTCTTCAGACTCTAATACCTGAACCGGATCTTAGCTTTGAGGAATTCCAACCCATGAAAATATTTTATTTGGACCCAGTTATAGAACCTGAACTTGAACCACAACTAGATGTAGTTGTCTTAAACAGGAAACTAGACAAGGGTGCGCTTTATTTGTTAATTTTCTTGGCAGGTTGCAGATTCCTTTTATTTGTGATAGCTTTATTTGGTTTTGATGACCCACAGTTATTTCGACTGTTACTATATGATTCGAGGTGACTAATCTTTCCTAAGTCTGGCTGAAGACATTAAACTTAGCACTTCTTGGGAGGTAACCCAATCTTATGCAACACGGTAATATCTTTCCTTAACTCTTTTGCTTCAAATGGTAACAATTTATCCTTGTTCGTGCTTTTAATTTTATCTTTAGAACATTGAGGACAATGTTAGATTTAAGTTTGGGGGTACGGGAGAAACTTTTTAGTTGCAATAAATAAACTCCAGAGCCTAGAAATTTATGCGTATTTAGGATGGCACTAACCAATCTAAGTGGATGGAAACATTTTGGTTGTAGGAGTTGAGGAACCAATCTGAATAGATGGAAACATCTAAAGAGTCTATTCATAAAAGCACAGAGCTCAGGTGTTAGAAATAACATGATAGTTTCACCATATTTTGTTGAGTCCTTTTCACTTCTAATTTTACTTTTTTCATTTTAAACTATGTTTCTCTAAGTGATTAGGTGGGGCACACGATTCAAATTGTTACCACTGCTAGGGTGAATTAGAGTGATTGAGTTACTATATAAAAAAAAAAAAAAAGTTGAGACCGGACCAATTAGACCAATCGGAATAAATATTAACACTTGGATAGCAATATGTGTGTGTTCTCCCTGTCTCCGTCGCCTAAACAAGCGTGGAATGCAGGACCCGTGGGAATTATCGTGTAATATGCTGACAAGAAGCATGCGCTTGGATCCAAAAGATCTATTCATGTCGTTAAAAAAAATCGAGAAAAAAGGTTATTATTCTATGTAGTCAACCACTGGTTCCCTTGTATACGCCAGTTTGTTGATCTAGATTTAGGTTATCGGCCGCTGGTTCCCTTGTATATGCCAGCAGTGTTGATATTAGTCAGACCGGTATCTCAGTCCATTAGGATAGGTTCATTTAAACAGTGGCCTTCAGACAGATATGTGAAACGCCGTTCACTTAGTAAACATCAAAACCATCTATGTTTTTCTATATCCATCTTCTTGATCTATCCATGTGATTAGTTTTGACTCCGGATATTGATGTCCATAATGCGACTATCTGAGTAGATCTCTGTCACTTTATATGAATTTTAGTATGCTTGAGTGCAAACTCGTGTACAACAATTGGAATTTCGCATCAGGGTACTTTTTCCTGTAGTCAATAAGTATGCCAACCAAGGAGATTCTTTAGTGCCTTCCAAGGTTCTGCATAGATAGCTAAGGTCTGGAGTAAAGGTTTTGTGGGTATATCTCTTGTAATCCCTCCCGAGACTATAACTCGGCCACTAGGGCCACCTAGGGGTTTAAAGGCTTATTGCATACGCTAAATGCAATCGACGATGCCTGCGACAGTGAATTAGGATTTTATTTTGTAGTTTTGATTTGCTCGGGACTAGCAAATAATAAGTTTGGGGGTATTTGATAGACGCATTTATGTGTCTAATTTGTCCCAATTGTATATATTGTTAGTGCTCGATTTTGTACTTATTTGATTATTTTATGTCTTTGTAGGTGTTTTTAAAGAATAAGGTTTTGCGGCGAAATTGGCTGAAAATGCGGGGTTTGGACCTCCGTCGAAAGTGTACCGGAAGCGCCCCAGAAGTGTACCGGAAGTACCCCATAAATACCCCGGAGGAACCCCAAAAAAGTGCGAAAAATGTCCTAGAAAAATCACTATACGGACCCTCGATTTTGGATAAGGGGTAACCTAATTACTAAGGGGTGACCTATTTCCAGGCAGATGCTAAAGGGAAAACATCACAAGATAGGGGGACACCCACCTTCTTCACGATTTGAATCAAAAAGATTTGGCGGGAAAAGAGACTTCACGTCTGCAGATTCTGGACGTAAAGCTTTGGGCAGTTTTAAAGAGATTCAACACCGGAAATTGATTGGGATAGACTTCTCATGGCTAGACAAGTTTACTAGAAGCAATTGGATCGACCGAATTGGGATGGAATGGCCGGAAAAGGGAAACAAAGGTGAATAAGGAAATACGGCTATGTGGATTTGTTTTAGGAAATTCAGAGAGAATAAAGACCTAAAACTCTTCCAAAGATACATATATATATCTAAGAAAGAGTTTGAGATAAGTGGGAGAGCTCAGAAACGTGTGAAACAAATTTGGGAAGCGATTATTGCCGTGACTGCCAAGAAAGAAAAAAGGGAATTTTGATGCGATTTGGGAAAGATTCAATGACCATTTTGTGTATAAATAGGATGCTTAGGTCCCATAGAGGGGAGTCGAGACTTTGGGGACCGAGCAGAGGTGTTAGGGTAGTTGCGGAGTAAAATCGAGAGCTGCAGAGACGAGTTCCATCAACAGAAGTCGAGAGGTAGAAGAAGAACACCCGTCACCTTTTCTTTCGAACTGTAACAGTTTTGCAACAATTAATTCTGTTAGGGTCTTCTCTGTAACACTCTTCTCTGTAACAGTGGGTGTTATAAAAATTATCACTGTTACAAACCCGCTGCTTCATACCTCTTCTTCAATAAAACACCTTATTAAGCCATGGTTAAATATTTGAGAGTGTTCCTTCCATGACGAGCTAAACCTCAACACTGGGATGATGGAGGAAGCCCTATTTCACAATTGCTTGGTAACTATTTTGATTCTTTATGACTTTTGTACTTGTTTTAATCGATTTATGATTTTTATTGATTAGTTGTGATTTTGTTTGATGTCGCATGCTGGGTTTTAGGAACTTTTGATACGTCATGCTTGTGATTTACATCTAATGCTTTATAAAATCTACTTTTGGCAAAGAAAAGAGTCAACAAAAGAGCTAGAATTGTTATGAGTCATTATATGAACCAATTGAATGTGATTAGTGGTGAAATCCTGAGTCTCAGTCTCTCTCGACATTGTGACAAACCTTTTGTATATATATTTTTTATTTTTATTCTAAGTCTAGAACCCAATCTTATCAAGTCCAAGTTGAACGAACTTTACTACCACTTTCAAAACTACATCAATTTTTGGCGCCGCTGCTGCAGGGAGTTTTCTACTTGATAACAAAGGTAAAAAGAGGAGGAGGATGGAGGTTACGCCTTCTACTTCTAAAACACCCGATCCTCTAAGAGGAGGTAACAAAAAATTGGGAGCTGGAGACACAGGAGCTGACAAAGACGCAACATTGGTAATTCGTGAACCACTTCCAGAGATACAAAGAGAAGAACAAGAAGTTGATGGTGGTCATGTTAATGAAGAACCTCAACATCAACCAAAGCCTCTGAAAGAGAAGCATGTCGATGAGCGTCGGGTTAAAGGTTTGCACATTCCTGATGAGAATAACGTAATCCCGGCTCGAGTTGATGGTTTTCCCCGTGGACTTCCAACAGATGGAGGAAGGGTGTTGATCGGTTACGCTGAATCTTGGGCAAAGAGAATATATGAGACTCCTGATCACTACGATGCGGTCCGAACATTGAGACACCAGAGGGAAGCGGAATGGAAATTGTCTAACGAGGTTCCCGAGGTAATTGCTTACGTCCAATCCTCTGCTTTATGGCCTGTCATTCAATATGGACATAAGGAATATGATAGTGTTACGGCCTCCGCCTTCTCCGAGAGATTTTGTCCAGAGATTTATACGTTTCATCTTCCCTTTGGAGAGATGACAATCACACCTGATGACGCGACCAAAATTACAAGGTGATGTTTAATGGTTGATTACTGACAATATAGTCGTGGCCCATGAACTAGTTCATTCTATGAGGAAATGTAAAGTCACTAAGGATCTAATGGCTGTTAAATTGGACATGTCAAAAGCGTTTGATAGAATTGAATGAAAGTTTTTATTAGCTATTCTTAAGAAACTTGGGTTTCATGATGATTGGTGTTCTATGATTAAGGAATGTATCTTTACTGTCTCTGCCTCTGTTCGCCTAAACGGCTCTCCAGGTGATGTTTGCTACCCTACAAGGGGTCTCAGACAGGGACACCCCTTGTCTCCTTACCTTTTTATCATTTTTATGGATTGTCTTTCAAACTTTTAATTAAATCTGAAAATGAAGGCATGTTACAAGGAATAAAAGTCACTAATTCTAGTGCTTCTGTTAGTCATCTGTTTTTTGCAGATGACTGTCTCATTTTTGCAAAGGCAAATATACAAGGTGCTAGACAACTGGATAAAATTATTAAAATTCTCAGTAAGTATAGTGGTCAATCCATTAACTATGAAAAGTCAGGTATGGCCTTTTCCCCTAAGATGGATAGTCAAGTTAAGAGTCAAATTGCTAGTATCTTGAATATTAAAACTCTTGGTCTTAAGGACAAATACCTAGGAGTCCCCATCCTTATTCAACATAACAAAATGGAAACACTTGGGCACTTACCAGATAGATTTCTAGATAGACTGTCTAGCTGGAAAGGTAAGCATATGAATCAACCTTATTCAACATAACAAAATGGAAACATTTGGGCACTTACCAGATAGATTTCTAGATAGACTGTCTAGATAGACTGTCTAGATGGAAAGGACTGTGATGGTTCAGTCTGTCTTAGGTACTTTAGCATCTCATCACTTGGCTGTATTTCCCATGCCAAAAAAGCTCACAGACAAACTTGATGGAATTCAAAGAAACTTTTGGTGGAACAAAAAACATGGTGGTAAAGGCTTGTTTGTTAAAAAGTGGGAGATTGTAGCTAAGTCCAAAGACTTAGGAGGCCTAAATATAAAAAAAAACAGCTGAGCTAAATAGTGCTCTTCTTGCAAAACTTGCCTGGAGAATGCTAACTGAAACTGATGCTGAATGGGTAAAAATTTTGAGTTCCAAATACTTCCCAAACAACAATCCTCTCCATGCTAGTAGTGCAGATGGGAGTTGGATTTGGAAAGGAATTGTTAGAGGCCTGGACATAATCAAAAAGTACTTGTTGGGAGGTAGGTGATGGTAAAAAGATTTCTATTTGGAATGATATTTGGGTTCCAACTATAGCTACTCCCCTCTCTTCTAGATTTATGTCTAGTAATATGTTAACTGTGGATCAACTTATGATACCTAATAGTAACAGATGGAATCTAGAAGTTCTAGAAGCTCTGTTTGATAGTAATACTGTTACTGAAATATGTAAAATTAGAATTCCTCTAAGTGGTAAGGATAGATTGATCTGGAAGCCTACTGACAATGGTCTTTTTTACTGTGAAAAGTGCTTACAGGATTGTTGATGAAGCAGGTAATATACAGACTCCAGCTGATGGGCCCATTAACTTTCCACGGAAAATGTTTTGGAAACTGAATATTCCCTAAAGAATTCTGCATTTTCTTTGGAAATGTGTCCATAGATGCTTACCAGTTAGGGAGAGGCTAGCAAGACATATGCACAACATTGATCCTAAGTGTCCCTTATGTAACAGAGAAACTGAAACTGTGGACCACCTATTTTTGGAATGCCATGTGACCAAGGAAGTTTGGGATGCTATGAAAGTAACAAATCGTAACATAACTTTAGGACACAATTTGTTGGACTGGATAACTAGCTGGTTCAGTAGTGGTAGTAGTAACAATGCTACCTTGTGTCATACCAAGTTGATCTGTGTTACTCATGTTTTATGGCATGTTTGGGAAATGAGATGTGCAGTTGCTTTTGATAATGTTCAGGTGCAGGTAAATGTAACAGTTCAGCAGATAAAGAAATCCATCTTGGAATGGAATGAAAATGTGGCTAAATTAGCTGTTAAACAAAGTCAAGTAATAAGGAACATGCTTATTGTGCCATGGACAGTTCCAGTTGTGGGCTATCATAAAATTAATTTTAATGCTTCTTTCATCAAAGAGCCTGGTGCATCCCAGCAGTAGCAGAAGATGCAGAGCAAGCAGAAGCATTGGCATTATTGGAGGCAGTACAAACGACAATAAGGAGTGGAATCACAAATATCCATCTGGAAGGAGACTGCACTAATGTTATCAATGCTCTGAATGGAAAAATTGGAGCTGTTAAATGGCAAAATAATGCTATCATTAGGGATTGTGTTGAGTTATTAAAGTTCTTTAATAATTGGGTGATTACTTATGTATCCAGAGAAACAAATTGTGCAGCAGACTTGCTTGCAAAAGATGCAGTTAAAATGGCATCTTCTTCTTTTTGGATCAGTGGAACCCCTGAGTGGCTAAATTCTCTTCTTGCAGAGAAATTTCACGTACCAGAAATTTGATTATGAATTAAATTTATCTTTCCTATTAAAAAAAAAAAGCTACTAGGCTACACCAAAGCCGGAACAACAGGAGATACACAATTTGCATACAATAATGTAGACTACGTGCTTCAATCTCCCCCAAGGAATCCATTTAATAAAAACAACTGAAGAGAGTGCATTACAAAAGGAGTGTAAGATTGTTACAGTAAAAAGAAAATCACCTGTACTGCTAGACTTCTTGTCATAGCGATCCAAAGCCACTGATTGGTCGAATCCACAAAAAGAAACAGCCAACAAAGGTAAGCTTTCACTTCCAATTCAAAACTAGTGACTAAAACGTTTGGGAACCACAAAATACCAAAATCACTTCCTGCTGTAGCAAAGCCAAGTTAAGATGACATCAAACATTAAACAAATTAATCTGTATTTTAGTAAATCGAAGATTGCGTTGTTGGGTAACAGGAGATGTGATGAACCTACTACAGTGTTGTGAGAGAATTTGGCAACAAAACTGAAAAAGTTAAGCAGTTGAGACAATGATGAATGCAGTGAGGATAACAAGGTTGGCGAAATGTAAGTCCAAAAGAATGTTGAATATTGCTTGATAAACGAATGACACGTTTGCAATGCAAATCTGGGCAGTAAACATGCTTACATAACAAACAAAAGAAAACTCACCCTAGAAAACACCTTGCTTTGAATAAGACCGTATGGAACAGCACTCAATTGGCGTCAGTCTTGTGAGGAATATATGCCGTCTCCTTGGATCCAAATATGTCCCTTTGGCACCTGTTTCAGACCAGTAAAATAGAAAACTTAAACTATGAGTTAAGGGAATACTAAAAATATCCTTGAGACAAACTTAAATCATATCAATACTGAAATATACTTGGGGGAATCTTGAAAGATAAGCAACACAATATTGAAAACTTCTTTTATAGATTATTGCTTTTCTTATCCCGTTCCATCGTAATAACAACAAAGAATAAAACAGAATTCTGTGGGTCGATTAAGTAAGACTCTTTTTTTGATTCTTAGGTGAGCATACATTAACTATATCTCCATTACATTATTTACGTTTCCAAAAAGAGGCCATATCATTTCCCCCCAAAACTTAAAGTACCATACACCTGGAAGAGAGAAAACATTCAAACACAACATTTACAAGCTGGTTTTTTAAACCAAAAACATTCATACGAGTAGAAAATTTAACACTTGATATATAAGTACAAAATTGGTATCCAAATTTAGAACCTGTTCTCTAAACAAACTAAAGTCACTAAACTAGTGTATTTTTTCTATATGTACATGATCAAGAAATTCTAATCGACATTTCATCGAACACTTTCATGGCATGCAACCAATAATCACATACAACCCAAATTTTTTTAACTGCGAAAATCTACACATGGTATACAAAAGATTATCATCACAAACCAGCTTCGCTTGCGCTTTTTCCCAAAGCAAAAAAAAAAAAAAAAATGCGGAGGACGATTCGCCTCACTCACTGCTCGCTCGACACCCCGCAGGGAGCAAGCTACGAAATTAAACTTCAGAGCCTGTACGCTCAATCCGATGCTAGCGATGCTGGTCTTGTGGTATAAAAACCAAAGGGGAACTAGTAACCGAAATGGTGTGGGACTAAACTTTGATAAGCAAAATTTAGTACCACCAGATTTTGAAACCCTATCTGTCGTCTGTTTTAGTTCTCCGCGAGCATATGGATAAGTGAAATTTTGGAATCTCAAGTTAAGAATGGGATTCTTACGATTTCTCTGTTTCACGGATTTGGAGTCATCTTATCAGTGATCATTCACTCACCCAGTGCAAGTTACCTTACAAAATGCGGTGAATAAACTACATAGGAGAGGATGCGACATCACTTCTACCTTTTGCTGCTTATGTAATACCCAAGCTCACATGCTGCTCTCTTGCGGTTTTTCAATTCGAATTTGGGACCATTTGCATCTAGCTTCGCTAACAATTGGAGTCATGAGTCTTCTCTGATAATGCACATGGACCAGCTTTGGCCTAGTGTGCCATTTCTTTTACTGATTTGCAGCTAGCAATTTGTAATTTGCCTGGCAATTGGTTCAAAAAAAATTAACCCTTTCCTTTTTTCAACACAATTGTATCCTTTTGAGGCTCCAAAAATGCAGAAGAAACAACAAGAAGAAGCAAAGTGCCCGCCATAAGACCAAGGCCACTTTTTGCTATTCAATTCAATATATACAGATCAAGGAATTTCTCAAATATGACACTAAAAATTCTACATGGGTATATAAAAGAACACCTATTTTAATGCTCAAAAACCAGCATCTCTTATGCTTTTCGCCAAAACAAAAACAAAACAAACAAAAAAAATTTAGTTGAGCTTCATTGCATTGAGTTCCCGGCCACGCTGCGTAATCTGGATCTGCGTACAACTTGCAAACTCTTTAAAATCATCAGGGCGTTCAAATTTAAGAATAGTCCTCCTTGACAAATGAAGGTTTTCAGAGAAAGGATGTTTTCCACTTGAGCATGTAGCTGATAATCCATGTATGGCAATGACTATTACTATCCTTGTGCCAGTACTAACCTCTTGTTGTTCTGCTATTCATAGTCACCAACATGGATTTTCCTCTTTGTTGTCATTTAATCTCCTCAGCCAACCCAAATTGAATGGAAATCCGGAGAAAACAAAATTAAGGAAAACCTTTTCCCTAATTCCCTAAAAGGAATTAAGAAACAACAAACGAGTGAATCTATGAAATAATTTGCTCAGCAGATTCATTGGTTAACAAAAGAAAAACATGCAGATGAGTTTCTTAATTCCTAATGACTTTACCATGCTACTACTAGATAGGGCCTTGAAAATCTCTAATCATGCTTTTGATAAGCCAGTTAATAGAAGATAAGTAGATAACCTGTTTAGAAGAGCAATAAACATCACAAATGAGGAAGACAATCTCATTTATTCTGCCAGCAGCTGAACTTCAAGTAAGAAAGAGAGAGCTTCTGTCATAGACTGGAGATGGACGAAGATGATTATTCAATCAAGACCCTTCTATAGATACCATCAGAATCAATTACGAAAACAATGAATTACTGAAACCTCCATACACATACACAAATCCTACTCCATTCCCATTTTCTGTATATTTCTCAACCCACTTACCGTAATATTTTAATTTAGTTGATCCTTTTGGTACGAAGGTCTGAAGAGGAAGGAAGTTCTGTACATAAAAGTAGAGTTCATAGTCGATATGTTCCCGCCTACTATACATAAGTTTATTAGTAGTATCAACATCATCATCAAAACAAGGTGGGAGTTGGTGTAATTCCTCAGGTTTAAAATCCTGAATACACCCGATATCAGCAGAGTTATACTTCACCGCCTTGAGATGTTTTCTTCTCAAATCGTAGAATTTAACACATTTGCCAACAAACCAGTACAAGATAACTCAATCAGATGAGCACAGTATCTGTGTTATGCTGAGGCTGAGCTAAGTATGCACAAAATCTTGAAGGAAGGAAAGAAAGAGTAAAAACTAACCTACTCTGACAGACACAAAGCTTAATATTCTGAATTGTAGAAAGCTTCAGACACAAAGCTTAATATTCCAAAACCATGAGGGTCTTCATATATACGAGTAATCCTTCCTTGAGGAATGAAGGTTTTTAGAGAAAGGATGTTTTGCACTTGAGCATGTAGCTGATAATCCATGTATGGGCAATGACTATTACCATCCATACCAATACCACGGCCTGGAGAGATTCCTTTCATCTTAGTTTTAAAAATTTCCCGAATTTTCTTGTCACCGGAAGAGAGGGAGCCTTCTGCCACCTTGAGATCATTCAGTTGGGAACTGCGGTACACGAGACATTCCCCGTCAAACCAATACAAAACCACCTGATCGGAGAAATTCAATATACGTGTAGGAGGGATTGTAGTAGTAATATTCTCAAAGCAACAACGACTGAAGGGAGATGGCAGAGGACTAAGCATAGTGTCCTTAAAAGTTGCATTGAAAACCTCCTCCCTGGTCCATACTTGCTGGACCTTGTCCTTGAGTATGTACATATGAACACCAAAATGACAAGAATGAAAACGGCGGCGGTGATGATAGCTCTGACGATCTCTCTTGTTTTTCATTGTCTTCTCAGAAACTGCAACACAAGGATATCCTTTAAACTCCAGAAGATGATGATCAACTACTGAATCTGGTTGATTGGGCGTTCTCATTGTTGCCGTACTACATTCAGTAGGGAGTCGAATGAACTGAAACTTCTCGCGGTGGATGTCACACAAGAGCAACATTTCCTCCTCGGTATCACTATCATTGATCATTGTACCTCCTCTTCCCCTCGTAAGCAAATAGTTACCCACCAATAAAGATCACCCTCGCAAAGAGTGGCTGATCTACAGTACTCTCTCCAAGCTCTTGTGACAAATCTTCTTCTATGCGGCTGAAACGACGAAGAATCTGGTTGTGGTGGTGATGAGATTTCAGAAGTCCTAGTAACTATCTTTCTCCATTCAGTTCCTCCCAATGTATAAACCATGCAAACAAACTCCTCCTCTGCTTCTATTGTTGTTGTTGTATATATAACGACAGCCTTGTATTCCTTCGACAATGAATCAAAACCAAAACCATGACATAAATATTTACTACCAGTCTTTATAGGATTCAAATAAAGAAGCTTAAGATATTCACTCCGTGCAGGGTTAATTACAGTTACCTCAGCATATTCTCCATTTCTCATTGCTGTGACACAAACTAAACCATTACAATAACCTACTAGTTCATTAGGGGATGGGAAACTTGATCTAGTCAGTAACTCGTAATCAACAAATGCATCCTTACTATAATTTTTTCTTTGCTGTAATTCAAATATGCAACAAGTTTGGCAAATTCCACAATCACCTCGTTCAGATACATTAAGAAGGCTAAACATAATTTTTCTATTGTTTTTCTGAATAGCAAAGTGTAATGCAGTAAATCGTTCATTGAAAATTGAATCGTACCAGTACTTACTTACAGAACTGAATCGAGCCAGTGATCGAAACGGTAACCTCGTCAGGACCAATGTAGTCAATATCGGCCGTATCGGCCGGTATATTGGGGATATTTCGGATATCGGCCCAGAACGATACGATAAGAAGGATATCGGGGATACGATATTCTCCCGATAATATCGGCCGTATCGGTCGAATATCGGCCGTTTCGGTCAAATATCGGCCGTATCGGTCGATACGAAATTTTCCTACATTTCCCGATATGAGACGGTATTGATCGTTTTCTAAAAAGTTTAAGGGTAATTTTGGCGAAGAAAGTCTTCCAGGTGGTAGTAGAGGTGCATGTAGCTCTCGAAACAAGTTACTAAAGTTACTCTTTTGTTTTTTTGATAAAATTGATGTTATCTATTATATCTTATCCTAAAATGTGTGGAGAAAATGTTTAATATAAAATTATAGTCTCTAAATCTAGAACCGATATTATACCGATATTTCAACGATAATATCCCCGATATAAAATCATACCAGTGTATCGGTCCCGGCCGAGATGAACCGATATCCGATATTAACTACATTGGTCAGGACGTTATCGATAACTAATTCCTCCGGAGGAAATTTACAGGAATCATCGATTTTCTTCTTGCTTCCAATTGTCTTCTTCTTCGTGTTCCTCTTTTCATAATCACCAACACGGATGATTTCCCTTTTCCTCGTCATTTGTAGCCAAATTGAATCGAAATGAGGAAAAATCCGAGAAAGAAATCAAGGAAAACCTTAAACCCGAAGTGAAAACTACAGGGAGACCCATTCTCCCAGATTTTTCTACAAAGAAATCCACGGACAGAAAACTGAAGGCGCGCATCCATTTTTTGGGGAAAAATTATTCTCACACCCATAATTTATAAAATTTTATTTTGTTATTTTTTCAAGCACTGAAATCAGCTGCCATCAACATCAATTGGGAAACGAATTTCTTCTTCCTATCTCTCTTATCTTGTTCTTCATTTTCAGATCTACTAGATTTAGAACAATAATTTCAGAAAAATCTATTTCAAAACAAAGGCTTGTTCTTCAATACAAGTCCCATCTGTTTCAAAATCTTGATAAAAGATGATTTTGGGGTACAAATTTACGATCAGTAGACTTTCCTCTTCAAACCCATTGAAGATTTTTTCACAAAACACTGATAATCTTAGCCTAATTAAGGGCTTTTCTCTTCACGGAAGAAATTAATGACAAGGGAGATCATCATTGTGAACACGTAAATCACGAAGGCATCCATATGTTCACAAACAATATTCACACTCTAGGTACCGAATCGTGCTGATAATACACTGGCTCAAAACCTTCGGGTTTATCATAGCCTCATCTAAGAACATCGCGAGTTACGCAGGGGAAGATAAAGAAAACGAAGCATAAAAGTAAAACTCACGGAGAGTTAAGCAAATATAAAGTGCTGATATGTAAATAAGACTGGGATTTACGTGGTTCAGCACTAAGGCCTACATCCACGGGGTTGTTGTTTCACTATGTACTTGATGGTTACAAAGATAGTCGAGTGACCTTGGGGTTTACATAGGTCTGTATATTGTAAAGGACTAACTTACACTCACAATCTTTCTCTCCCCTTCTCCTCCTGATTTTTCCGATCCCCTTACCCTTGGTGGAGAGGGGGTATTTATAGGGTTAGAGTGTGGGACCCACCTCTGAGGACCATTGGAACCTTATCTTCTTGTGTTTTTTGTCCATCACGCGGGGGTCTTCGTTTATTACTTCATCACGCAGAGTCGTCTTCGTTCGTTCCACGGGTTGATCGACACGTATGTGGCTCAGAGTGTTTAATGCGGGTAGTTGAGGTGCCTGCTCGTGTCAGGCAAGTGTCTTCTGCCCCTGTCACATCCATGTCAGTTCATCTTCTCTCCACCGTTGATCTTGGCTTCTTTTGGGGATGAGATAAAGTAACTCTTCGGGAGTTATCTGGTGCTCCGCAGTACATCGTATTACCGATACGTCTTTTTAACTTCTGCCCTTAGATTTGTTTGGGAAAAGATCCAACGTCGGCGGGATGGGTATCTTAGCTGTGGGCACATGTCATCATGCTCTCCACGTATGTTCCTATATACACGTGTTTGATGATGAAATATGTGCACACAATTTGCCCCTTTTCTTCGGGCTTGAGTGTTTAGTGGGAGCATTGAAGAAAACAGTCGTTACATATTCTTCCTCTCTCTTAATAACTTCTCCTAGAGACTTGGGCATGTTTCATATTCGTGCATTAACTGCTCATTTAATGGGCACGTTTCCCATTCCTCCCTTAACTTCCTTCTCTTTCTTTCGAGTATATTAAGGAGGGGAGAAAAATTAATTTCATTCTCCTTCGAAAATTAATTTCCTTCTCTGTCATTCTTTGTTATTCAACCATTAAATTCTCTATCTTAGCATTTATCACGCTTCCTTCTTCATTGTTTCTGGTTTGTTTCATTATCTGTCAGTCTTCATTCTTTGTTCTTCGACCATTAAATTCTTTGTCTTAGCATTTATCACGCTTCCTTCTTCATTGTTTCTGGTTTGTTGTCCTCTTCCTGCTGCTGTTTGTGGTGGTAAGGTTTCTTTTCTTTGTTCCTTTTATTTTACGCTGTGTTGGTTGTAAATTTTCTGCTGTTGGTCGTACTGTAGCCTCCCATCTTTGCTGCTGTCGTCCTTGTTTGTGATGAAGAACCCTTTTCTAATGCTTGTATGCTAGTTTGCCCCTGTTCTTCGTCGGAAATCAAGGAGGCCATTGTTTTACGTGTATTGATTGGACTTTTGAGTTTGGGGTTTTTAGGGTTTCTGTGCTATGTTGAGATGGACTGCTAATTTTGTGGCTTTTTGATCTTTGGTAATGACCTTGTGTTTGTTTCTAACTTGTTTATGTTGTATCTCTTCGCAGCCATGTCTGACCATCTGCGTCTTCCTCATCAAACTCCGGGTTCTAGTCTACCGAGATCCCCTCCGCGTAGAGAGTCTCAAATGGATCCCCGTGGTGTCAGAGTTTCTTCTTCAGGGGCGAAGGCCTCTCCTCCTAGGAAAGATGGTCCTTCAAAAAATCCTTCCGGGTCTCGAAACGCTGTCGAGCGTGCAGTTTCTCTTCCTCGTGATGACGTTAGGTGTGCGCAGACACCTCCTCGTGATGTTGCTTTTGATGTTCCTCCTCTGCGTTCAGTAGTGCCTGTGCAGCACCCTCTACCGCCGCCTCCAGTACTTCCTCTCAAAGGGAAGAACACCAAAGGTTGTGTCCCAAGGACTGAATCGTCTAAGAATCCTTCTTTGAAAAGACGAGCTTCCGAGGCTTTTGTTGGTTCGTCCGACCCCGCGGAACAGGATGAGGCTGCCCCGGTGATACGCAGTGTTCCGGTCAGCAAGAAGAAGTGACGTTCAAGCATATTGACCTTGAAGTTTTCAAGGAAAAGCATGAGCTTCAAGCCTTCGAGGTTCGTTTCTATGCCCCTGAAGATGATATTACTTATGAGCTCCTCTCGAAGTATCAGTTTGACGAGTTCCATCTGTTGACTACGGTTGGAGCTTTCGAGGCGGGTCTTATGCTGCCGTTGTACAAGTCTAGCGACTCCTTCTATTACGATGTGCTTGCTGGTCGTGAAGGCTCTTCTACCAATACTCACAGCCGTTCCGTGTCGCAATTATCGGGGAATTATCTTCGTGCACTGAAGGAGTGTTATCTGCGGAGTAAGGGACAGACGACGATGACATGTTACGTTCCAAATCCCGCGGAGAGGGAATGGTACACCCCTGAAAACTTCAACAACTCTTTTGGCGATTACGTCAATAGTAGGAATCGTAAACCGTGGAGTGTTAGCCTTCGGAATCTCGCTGCTCCTCGGGGTGAGATTCGTATGTTAAGTGAGGTCAGCGATGCCAAAATCAAGTATGTTCCGGGCACCGAGGGGTCTAGTCAGCGGAAACTTTTTCCGGCCCATGACAGGATGTCTTCTTCGTCAAAATCGTTATGTATGTCTTCTCCTATTTGGTCTTCGATATTTTCTTCCACTGTCTCTTGATTGGTAGCGAAGGAGAATTGAGATGCAACCGAACGCTCGTATACCCTTGTTATTTCAATAGCTTCGACGCTTTTATCCTTCAGCATGGATGAGATATATGCAAGGGCATCCGCATGCCTGATATCCTTTCTGCATAAGTGCCGGAATTTGATGTTCGGAATTTGTGACGCAAAAGTTTGGACCAAGGCCATGTAAGCTGAGAGGGTGTCATCGTACACATTATACTCGATCTCTATTTTCCGTATGACAAGCTGCGAATCGCTTGTCAGTCTTACATCGGTTACCCCCATTTCTATTATTACACGGAGGGCATGTACGACTGCCTCGTATTCAACGATGTTGTTGGTATGCTCTTTGAATTCTAACCTGAGTGCCTGTACAATCCTTTCTCCGGTTGGGGTGGTAATGACAATGCCTATTCCTGCTCCTTCCTTATTTTTGGAACCGTCGACGAAGACTTCCCATTGTCTTTGACTCGCGGGTTCGAGGATATCCATTGGATCTTTGCTTTCTTCTTCGGCTTCTGGTATTACCTTAATCTCTTCGTCGTTGTCCAGGGGGAGGTCTGCTAAGAAATCCGCCAAAACTTGGGATTTTCGAGAATGTTGAATTTCATGAATGATGTTGAATTGGTCCAGGTGAGTGTTCCACTTGGCTATTCTCCCCACTTTTCCCGCGCTTTTGAGGACTGCTTCCAGTGGTGCTTTGCATGGGACGCGGATGAAGTGAGTTAGGAAGTAGGTTCTCAGCTTTTGAGTAGCCCAAACCAATGCTAGGATAAGCTGTTCGATCTTTGTGTAGTTCCTTTCCGCAGAATTGAGGGTCTTACTGACGTAATAGATAGGTTGTTCTATCTTCGCATTTGTTTTGACCAACACTGCGCTGACTGCGTCTTCTGTTGCTGCTATGTACAATGCTAAAACCTCATCAGGTTCCGGTTTCTGCAAGATCGGAATTGAAGCTAGGTGTTCTTTGATTTTTTGGAAGGCTTCTTCGCATTCTGCGGTCCATTCAAACTTGCTCCCTTTTTTGAGAATGTTGAAGAAATGTTTGCATTTGTCCGAGGATCGGGCAATAAATCTGCCCAAGGCGGAGATGGACCCATTGAGTTTCTGCACTTCTTTTAAATTCTTCGGGGACGGCATTTCTACTATGGCCTGAATCTTTACTGGGTCTACCTCGATGCCCCTTTTTGTTACCAGATACCCGAGGAATTTTCCCGAGGTGACGCCGAAAGTACATTTCTCTGGATTTACTTTCATGTGATGTTTTCTCATTGCTTCGAAGATATCTCTCAGATCCTGGTGGTGATCTTCGCGCAGCTTGCTTTTGACGAGCATATCGTCAACGTAAACTTCTAAGGTACTACCAATCCATGGCCTGAAGATAGCATCGACCATTCTTTGGTATGTTTCCCATGCGTTGCAAAGTCCGAAGGACATTCTAGTGTAGCAATAAAGGCCATGTGGGGTGTAAAACGCTGTGTGTGGCTGATCTTCTTCTGCCAGGGCTACTTGGTTGTAGCCAGAATATCCATCCATGAATGACAGCTCTTCATATCCTTCTACCGCCTCTACCAGCTGATCTATGCTTGGCAAGGGGTAGATGTCCTTTGGACATGCCTTGTTGAGGTTAGTAAAGTCGATGCATATCCTGACCCCTCCATTTTTCTTAGGAACGATGACCATATTGGAGATCCACGTAGGGTACTTGACTTCCTTGATGAAACCTGCGTCTAGTAGTTTCCGAAGTTCTTTTTCCACGGCCTTATGATACTCCAGTGCAACTTTTCTTATTTTTTTCCTGAAAGGTGGTGTGCCTGGTTTGATGCGCAGCTCGTGTTGGATTACTTTTGGGTCAATCCCAGGCATATCTCCTAATTTCCAGGCGAATACATCCGCGTATTCTTTAAGTAATTTGGTTAGAGAATCTTCTCTTTTTTCGTCCATTATGGTCCCTACTTTGATCATCTTCGGGTTTTCTTCCGTTCCTATGTTGATTTCTTTTACGGGCTCTACTGGCGTGAACACCGGCTTCGGATCCCCGAGAACTGGGACGTTCTTTGATTGCTATTTAGTATGTTTCTGTCCTTCGTTGGCTGCTGAAGTACTTGTCTCTGTGTTTAGGACATTATCATCTTTGGTCAAACCCCTTCCTGTAGTTTCCTTGAGGAACAGGTCTATGGCCTTCTCTTTCGCGGTTTCTTTATTCTTAATTCTTCGGGTTTTTCGCTGCTCTTCTTGTGCGATGTTGATGCGATCCTGAGTGGCCTGGCACTCCCTTGCAGAGACCCAATCTCCCTTGATTTCCATTACTTCCTCAGGTGTAGGGAATCTGAGATATTGGTAGTACGTTGCTGCCACTCCCTTGAGTTTATGTAACCACTTTCGTCCAATAATGGCGTCGTAGGGCGATGGGGCGTCAACCACGCTGAATCGTGTCTCTACCTTCATGGGTCCGGCGTTAACTTGCAACACGATGTCTCCTAATGGCTTCATGGGTGAACCATTGAATCCGTAGATGGTGTAATAGGAGGTCATCAGCTGTTCTTCATGAAGTTTCATTCGTTTGAATGCGTTGTAGAATAGAACGTTTACTGAGCTTCCCCCGTCTATGAGGATCTTTTTGAGGTTACATCCGGCCACTGGTAGTGTGAGGACCAGGGGGTCGTTATGGTCTTCCATGTCCTCTTCGATATCCTCAGCATCGAAAATAATAGGCGAGTCCATCAACTCTTCGTGCTCGTCCACCTCTATCCCATCGATCTTATAAAATTCGCAGCGGTCTTCGAACTGGTTCCGTAACCTCTTTCCTATCTGTGCTGTAAGTGAGGGACCTGCGGCCTCAGAACACGAAATGGTGTTGATTGTGCGGTTCCCTTCTGGAAGCTGGACTGGCTTGGTTCGTTTGGACCTATCCTCGGCGACATCCTTTCGTATGTAATGTTTGAGCTCGCCAGCATCGATTAATTTTTGGATCATTATTTTGAGGTTTTTACATTTTTCGGTCTGGTGTCCGTTGAAGCAGTGATATTCACAATAATCTTTAGACTTCTCGGTTCTCGAGGGCTGCTTTCCCTTAGACCATGGCCACTCCAGGTTTTCCCTTCCTTTGATCTCTCTCAGGATCCGAGCATAGCTAGCATTGAGCTTCGTAAAAACTTGATCTTCGAATTTTCGATCGCCTGTTCGTCGTTCGTCCCTTCGTTCCTTCCTGTCTTCGTGAGGCCGCTCCGCTGAACAATTCCTTTTGGTCCCATTGGTTTGTTCTGCTGAATTGGTACGGTGAGACTTCTGCGTGTATGCCCTAGGGTTTTCACGCTGGATTTCTTCAAGACGAGCGTGATTTTCAATAATTATTCGAAGATCTCCCTCTGTTTTAGGTACGCTTCCATGAATCTCAACGAATAGTGGACTCATTCGGTCTAATCCCCACTTGTAGCAGTTGATACTTACCACCGGGTCCACACTCCCTATGGCTTGGCAGACCTTGTGCCATCTGTTAGTGTATTCCCTCGTGGTTTCCTTATAGCCGATTGCTAGCGAAAAGAGCTTATCCATTCCAGTATTAACAGCCTTGTTGTACATGTAAGTTCTTAAGAACTTTTCTGCGAGTTGGTCGTAGGAGTGGATGGAGTCTGGCGGCAGATTATCAAACCAAGACAATACCGATCCCTTCAGGCTCGATGGGAAGTATCTACAGAGTACTGCGTCATTTTGACTCCATCTAGCCAAGACACGGTTATAATACCGAATGTGTGCAGCGGGATCACTGGATCCGTCATAGAATTCAAATGTCGGGACATGGCACTTGAGTGGAATAGGGGTGCTGGCCAGGCGATGAGTTAATGGCGTGGAGTTAGCCTCTATCATGACCTCTTCTAACCTTCCCCCTCCTTGTCTACTTTTTAACTGCCTGATCTCTGCCATCATTTCATCACGCGGCTCTTCCATCGCGCGGTGGTTCCCTACGCTCTTCTGCTCGTGATAGATTGACTCTCCGTCGTTATAATCCGGGTCGGATGCGCTACTACCCCTTGCCGCTTTTCCATTTAATGCTACGATGACTCTTCGATCTCGGTTGGGTTCTGGTGCCTTTGAACTTGCTTCATCGAGTTGTTGGCTTGTCTTTGTGCTTAAGGAAATCCGGTCTTTCAAATCCTGGTTTTCTCTGGCCAACAGAGCTACAGCATCTGCGTAAATCTTCTGGCTCTTCTTTAATTCCTCAAGCTCGGCCATCAATTGATGTGATTGGTTCGACCCCTGATTGGGAGTCCCAGCTCGTGCTACTACAGCAATGGTGCCGCCTTCTTCGATGGTTTGCACTAAAGGTGGGGGAGGTTCAGCTTCGATTGTTGGCATTTCCAGATCGGGCGAAGTGCCCATCTGCGGTGTTAGATCCACCGACACAGTTTGATTTCGATCGTTTGTTGATGGCATTCCGAAGGTCGGCAAGTGCGCGGGTTGGTGTGTTCTGGATTCATCCACCCTTTCTTTTGGTTGGTGAAATTGATTCGTAGCAAAAGTTTTGCTGGCTTCCGAAGCCTTTGGGGCAGCCGTTGTTGTACTATACTTTGTTGTCTCTTCTCTGAGGGTCGCGGCTGCGACGGAGTTAGCGTTCATAGGCGAAGTGATTTCCGCAGTGTCCTGCTTCTGACTGGTCATTTTGGCTTTGTATCCTTTCTGCTTGCTCCGAGTGATGACCGGGGTCGTCCTTAGTGCTTCCTTTGACGTGACTTTGGATTTTCCTGCTTCCTGCATCTTTTCCATCGTGGGTCCTTTTGTCGCTTTCGTTTTCCTTCTGCACAAGGGAATTTCAAACAGCGAGAAACAGAAATGTCCGTGCGGATCGGGTTAGTTTACAAAATTCCTTACTCCAAGACCCGGAAAAACTGCCCGAGGGCCACAGAGAACTTTTAAAAATGCGGGTTCATTGAAGGTACGCGGGAACGTGAAAGGATCCCCTTAAAAATGCACGTAGACCTTTTTGAAATTTTTTTGAAAGCGACCCACTGTAAAGTCAGGTCCGTAAGAGAAAAAAAATGTAAATCCAAGGATCTAAGCGATAAATCTTTTAACCAGTTTAAATTGCTTCGACAGATACTGCCAGGACCATCGAAGATAACGGGTGCGTTTTTGAATATAGTAAAGTTAACAAAAAGGTAAATACTGCTAGAGCTGATGAAATAGAGCAATCATATGCTAATTTAATATGAAATCACAGGATAAGATAAATCTTTTACCGGGACGAAGTCCCTGTTTCTAGCGCCAAATTGTGAACACGCAAATCACGAAGGCATCCATATGTTCACAAACAATATTCACACTCTAGGTACCGACTCGTGCTGATAATACACTGGTATTGATTCCTTGGCTCAAAACCTTCGGGTTTATCATAGCCTCATCTAAGAACATCGCGAGTGGCGTTTACGCAGGGGAAGATAAAGAAAACGAAGCATAAAAGTAAAACTCACGGAGAGTTAAGCAAATATAAAGTGCTGAAATGTAAATAAGACTGGGATTTACGTGGTTCAGTACTAAGGCCTACATCCACGGGGTTGTTGTTTCACTATGTACTTGATGGTTACAAAGATAGTCGAGTGACTTTGGGGTTTACATAGGTCTGTATATTGTAAAGGACTAACTTACACTCACAATCTTTCTCTCTCCTTCTCCTCCTGATTTTTCCGATCCCCTTACCCTTGGTGGAGAGGGGGTATTTATAGGGTTAGAGTGTGGGACCCACCTCTGAGGACCGTTGGAACCTTATCTTCTTGTGTTTTGTGTCCATCACGCGGGGGTCTTCGTTTATTACTTCATCACGCAGAGTCGTCTTTGTTCGTTCCACGGGTTGATCGACACGTATGTGGCTCAGAGTGTTTAATGCGGGTAGTTGAGGTGCCTGCTCGTGTCTTCTGCCCCTGTCACATCCATGTCAGTTCATCTTCTCTCCACCGTTGATCTTGGCTTCTTTTGGGGATGAGATAAAGTAACTCTTCGGGAGTTATCTGGTGCTCCGCAGTACATCGTATTATCGGTACGTCTTTTTAACTTCTGCCCTTAGATTTGTTTGGGCAAAGATCCAACGTCGGCGGGATGGGTATCTTAGTTGTGGGCACATGTCATCATGCTTGGATGACTTTGTCCGCATGCTCTCCACGTATGTTCCTATATACACGTGTTTGATGATGAAATATGTGCACACAATCATCGCTGGATCTATGGGGATTTAAACTACGAAATTGGTGTTGGTGAATGGTAGCTGCATACAGTTCTTGAGATGAGAATGAAGACGGTCTGATGGTTACAGATTTGTTGGATTGAATCTGCTGGTACTCACGATGGAATTTCCTGACATAGTGGTCAAGTTGCTGGAAGAGATTAATGGCAGCATGAGATGAAATTGGCTGAATCGTTACAACATTTATGGTTTGAGTAAGTGAATAAGAAAGGTTCCCCTGCCATGGATTCATGTGAACATTCGAGTTCGATGGCACAACAAAGAAACGGTCAGCAACGTCATAAAATTTGAGAAGGCTTGGTACAGATGTGAACTCATTCTACAACTATAAATACAAAGTTAGGTTATAATGGTGGCTGTCTGGGGATTTGCAGACGTAAATGGAGAACATGTATTGATTCTTAATAATTTGTTATTTGTGTGTATTTCAAGGGTTTGTGAATGATTTCTGAAGACTAATTGAACCAGTGAAGATAATAATGTTGATGTTGATAATGAGGATTGAATGGAGTGTGTTTATGGGTTGTGAATGAATGAGGAATTGCAGTTACCAGTTTAGGCACACAACACGTTCGAGAAAAGGCCTTCAATCTCATATGATGCTAGTTGAGTTTGTCTACAATGGTTGCTGCTGCAATGGTGCTGGTGGTCTGTTTTACAGGGTTTCTGGTGGGATGATTTTCGCAGACTGAACTGGTTTGGTTAGGAGGAGATACTACAAGTTGTTGAGCTAATTTTCAGTTGTAGAACGTGTGTTGTTATGGGTCTGTGTTGGTGATATGATGTTCATGGAAGAGATAGGAGATGAGGTCTGAAACTGTAGTGATTTGGTTGAGCTATGGCAGTGAAAGATGTATGTTGCTACTGGATTCCTTCTAAGGGTTAACAGCTTGTTTTAGATGATGTTTCAGCTGCTAACCAGGGACTGGGATTGAGTTATTGTTGCTGGTGTTCGAGTAATTGATGGAAGAGATAAAGTTACAACAATTCCAGTGGGGTTAGAAGGCATGGGATTACCTGATTGTGTTAGTGCGATGAATTTGGATGAGTCATATTCTTAATTAACCCTGGTTCAGTGACGTTTGGATCAGTTAATATGTCCAAAATTTTGTTGTGTGTCTAAAGAAATGATTGCATGATTTGTTTTGCAGATACAAAAGTGACTACATAATCTATCATGCAGTTGAAAAAATGGTTGCATAACCTATTATACATCTACAAAATTTGTTGCATAACGTGTTATGCAGTCCGAAAAATGATTGCATAACACGTTATACAACAACATTTTTGTTAGTATTGAAACCAACAAAAAATAAGGTTGCATAACTTGTCATGCACCTACAATAATATCTACATAACATGTTATGCAGTCGTGAAAATGGATGCATAACCTGTTATGCATCCGAAAATATGACTGCATAATGCATTATGCATCGAGAAAATTGTCGCACAATCTTTTATGCATCGAGAAAATAGATGCATAACATGATATGCATCCGTAAATATGGATATATACTGCATTATGCCTCAATTTTTTATACTCAAGAAGGGTGCGAAAATAATGGGTACATGACTTGTTATAGATGCATAACTTTGTTATGCAGATGCATAATTTGTTATGCAGTCGAGAAAATGGTTGCATAATTCGTTATGCGTCTGCATAATGCGTTATGCATCCTTTTTGTTGGTTGCATAATGGTTATGTATCAAGTTTTCGAAAATTTTGCCTAAAACGATGATCACCTCCGATTTTTTCATGAAAAACAAAAATTTGATATTGTTGTTTGTACTCGCTGCGTAGCTCTCTTTAAAAGATTTCCAACCATATAAAATTTGTAAATTTCTAAGGTGCGTATTTTTAGATATGTCCAAGTTGAGTTGCCAATTATACCCCTGATGCATAACTTAGTCCAGATGCATAATCCATCATGCAGAAGTTTTTAATAATTTCATATAATTATGGGTGTCACGGAAATAATTATGGGTGTCACAGTACCCAAAATTAATTATGGGCCTGAGAATGAGAATATATTTTTTTTGGGTCTCCCCCTAATTTCCCCTTTCCCTAAAGTATAAGAAAATGTAAGTTTAGTTGATGATAAACTAGAAATGGCTGACTTTGTGAGATTTGGGCTCTACTTTAGGCCTGCATTGTCATTTGGCTGGCTGATTCATTATTATTCTGGTTTTGTTACCCTAAGATGCTTTTTTTTTCCTTAAATAGGATAAGAGATTTCATTTTTAGAAATTAAATGAGTACATCGAGTTCCTCCCTAACGAGAATTTTTAACCGACTCGTAAATTTAGAAAACCACGACGCCTACATTCTATTTGTCCTTGCATTTTTATACAATCTTATTATATGGGCGGCATGTTTATCAGAGGGGCGGCATTCTAATAGGACAAAAAGGGTCATTACATGATCATTCAAGGTGTCCCTTATAAAAAAAAAATTGGAAATGACAAATTAACCCTCATTATTGATAACCTAGTTTAGTGATGATGATCAAGTTTAGCGTTAATAATTAATTTCACTTATATTAACTCAAAATCAAAACAAAATCAGATTTTTAGAGTTAAAAATAAAAAAATTTAGAGGAGAAGAAAAAGAAAAACTTTTGTGATATTTGTGAAACCCTAGATTTTGATTCACTCAACCAAAATGACTGATTCCAGTGACCGATACACTTCTAAATTAGTTCCCATTCGCTTTTTCTCGCTCAAAATTATCTAAAGTACGTAACAAAATCAAAACTTTTAAATTTTCAGAAGAACTTACTGTTGCAATTTTGCTCGTGACCAACCGTAACTCTTAGTTACGGTTCGTAAGTTATCGAATACCAACCGTAACTGGTTAAATTTGGGAAAGATCCAATTGTAAAACCAGTTACGGTTGGTAATTAAATTTGGACAACAACCGTAACTAAATTACGGTTGGTAACTAATGAATCGAGACCAACCGTAACTACCCTACGGTTGGTGCGTCAACTTAACTTTTGAACTGTAAATCATTATTTGATAAATTCTTAAGACACAAGATTATTTACGGTTGGTATGGTTGTTTGAGTAACAAACCGTAACTCAATTACAGTTGATAAATATGATGCAAATACAAACTGTAACTGAACATATTTCTCAAAACTAAGAACTTACGGTTGGTATTTGAGTTAAAACCAACCGTAACATCAACCCAATCTACAGTTTCGGTTCGTATTTGAGTTATTACCAACCGTAACCCACATGCAACCATAAATTTCAATTTCAATTTTCATACAAACCCCTAATTTTTGATACAAAATTAACTTAAATCCAACACGATAAACTAAACCCTAACTGGGTTTTTCCAAACATTTTTCGAATCGTCGATTAATCGAATACGATGAAATTTTCAGTTTTAATGGAGGTTACGGTTGATGGAAGATAAGAGAAGATGATGAAGATGATGAAAAAAACTGAGTTGATTTTTTCTGATTCATTAGGTTTAAAAAAAATTGATTTGATTTTGCTTGATTTAAGGTGAAAAGGGTAATCTAGTCAATTTACATCCCCTTTAGGACATCCCCTAACCAACTAAAGGGACATTACTATCACAATGACGCTCCTCTAATAAATCATGTCGCCCCTATACTAAGCTTGTTTTTATAAGACAATGTACAACTTCATTTGACTTCCTAGACACCGTAAGATGCTGACATGTATTAATCAAAGAGTAGTCTCTCTCGAGATTGGTTTTACTTCTTTAAATATGTAAGAACTACACTTGACGGCTTCATTAAGATTGAAATCCATATAGAATTTTGTTCTTAGGCTGATTGTTTGAATCAGAGTTACTTTCCTTCAATTATGTGTTAAATTTTTCTAAGTATAAAACAATTGCATCAGAGCCGTTCAATCCTGATTTTTAATTATAGGTGGATCGAGCAATATCACTGTTAAGGAGTGTTTTGGGGTTAAAAACTGATTCTGCTAGGAATGGTAAATTTGGGTGTCCGCCGAGAAACTAATCTAAACCCTAAACAAATTCACTGCACGGGAGTACTTTAGATTCGAGAGATCAATTTGTACAATTCTGGCCTAAACCAAGAAATGGTCGTTCCAGATTTGCTTCGGTCACAATGTGAAGGAAAAGGGTTGATCTTAGGGAGGGAAGCGAATAAGGTGTTAAGATCAAAATATTGGATTTTGAGGGTATGGTTGTTTTATGACTTGTATTAGAATTTGGAACTGGCTTGTGGAATGTAAGTTATCGGTTCTTTTGGTGTTTTCTGGATACTTGTGTTGTTGTTGTTAACAAAACTGTCATGTTGGTCGAAATAGGTTCAAAACCTATTTATACAAGTCATTGAGCCCCCTGATCTCGCAGGAAGTGGAGACAATTAAGTAGTGGAGAAGTGGGGTTGTGTAGAAGCGGTTTACCATCACGTTCCCATTGTGAGGGAAAAATGGTCAGCCTTGCTCCCACTATTCTCTTAGGGTTATCTAACCGTCCGCTCTTTCCTGACACTTTCTTGTAATGTGTGTATTGTACGCCGCACGCTGTAAACTGCCAGACCAATACCCTGATGAGTATCCCCCAGTTTGTGACATGTTTGATGTCTCAAGTGTTTCGTGGAAAAATTTGCAACAAGTTGCTGAGTGGGTCTAATGTGCCTGTGAGTGGCACAATGGAAGTGTGGCGCCAGTTAGTGGCCCAATGGTAGTGTGGCGCCTGTAAGTGGCACAATGGAAGTGTGGCGCCAGTTAGTGGCACAATGGTGTTGTGGCCGCGCCAATTGGCATGGCATGTTGGATTAACCAATTGGCATGGCGCCTGTGATAATTACCAGGCGCGATTTGGGATCCCAGCACTTTGGCGCAAATTGCAACAGCGGTGTTGGCACGTTACTTGCGGTGGCATGGTGATGCCTATTTGGTCGCGTTAGGAGCGGCTATACTTAATAAATCAAGTGGGAAAATCGTACGGTCGTGATTGTTTATTGGAGACTGGCTTGGGCTGTCTAGATTAGGGTCCTAATGGAATTAGGCGCATTGACCAACCAACTTCCAAATTTATTAAAAGTGTGTGTGGCGGGTTTAAAGTGATCTGATTGGTCGATGGAAAAAAGAGGGGGTCGACCTAATTCCAAATGCGTGTGGCGCATTTAGAGCGACCTGATTGGTCGATGAGAAAGAGGTTCGTCAAGCAATGTGGGGCCGGCCTCATTATAAATGCATGTGGTGCATTTAGAGTGACCTTATTGGTCGATGAGAAAGAGGGTCGTCAAGCAATGTGGGGTCGGCCTCATTCTAAATGCATGTGGCGCATTTAGAGCGGCCTGATTGGTCGATATAAAAGAGGGTTGGCAAGGGAAACATGGAGCGTGGCCAGCGGCCACATGCGGCGCTTGTTGGAGCGGATTGGCCGGTTATGTGCTGTGGCCACGCCTCCTTTGTTATTGTTCCTGTTTGCCACAGTTCCTTTTTCGTTTCTTGTTTTTTGGTAGAACTTTGCTCCTACTAGCTTCTTGGAGGATCGGTTTCCTAGCTTACCTAGGTTTGGCCTCGACTGATAGGGTTCGAGATATTTGCACAAGGCGCAAAAGACCTAATGCTTGCAAATTAATTAGGCCAAAAACTTGAATCTTGTGAGTTATCACAAAATTGAATAAATTTAACAAATTCTGTGTGTTGACACAAAATTCTTTTATTCCCAGAGAGCAGTTAGCGCGTCTTCTAATTGAGCATTTTCATGCAGACCTTAATTTTGATACTTCGGGAAATTCGTGCTACTCAGGTGCGAGCGAACACTAATTGTCATATCATACCAATACTAAGGGTTTAGCTAGGGAACATAGCATAGGAAAAATAGTTGGCAGGCTCCGGCATTAGTGAGTAATGCAGCTAGGAGCTTATATACTCATTAGGATCTACACTAGTGAAGAATTCATCTAGGAGCTTGAGTTTCAATATAATATGAAGAGAGACATAGGCAGTCATCATATTTTGATATATTCTCTAAATTACCTGCGGAATATTGACATATCAATGTCTACTACATCTGATGCATGGTCAGGTAGATTGACTTTTACAGCTTTCGCCCTATACTAAAAACCACCATCAACAACAAGGAGGTTATGAAAAATTAAACAAATTCCGTGATTCGATTTCCGAACAAGTCAATGATAAGGGAGACGATGTTAACAAATAACGAATTCGTTAAACAGATGCAAAAATACGTCGAAAAAAAAGATGATGGTTCGGAAGATCCATGAGGAAAATGATCACACTCTAATTCTCATCAAGGGGGTAAGATATTCAACTTCCATCAAGGTGGCACGGAATTCAACAACAACGAACAAATGTCTAAGTTAGATTTTCCAAGATTTGATGAGGATAACCACAAAGGGTGCATTCAGAAGTGTAATTGTTATTTCCGCCTCAACAACATCAGAGATGAAAACCAGAGAGTGACAATAGTGGTTATGCATATGGATGGTAAGGTGGATAAATGGTTAGCTAATTTACAAACATTTAGATTTATTTCTTTCAAGTATGACTTGCAGAACATGCATGTATTTGATCTGAAAACCCTGCAAACGAAAATATATTGGGAATTTTTAGTAAATTGTCTTAAACCAAAATTGTGGATGAGTATTTTGAACAATTTAAGAATCTCAAGGCTCTTTATTCAGTTAATATCCTATTTTAACTGAGCATTACTTTGTGATGAGTTTCATTATTGGGTTAAAAGAAGAGATTAAACATTTTGTACTGATATTTCACCCAACAACACCTACGGAAGCTCTCGAACTTGCCTGCTGATGAGTGCTAAAAACTGCATATTTCTATATATTTTTCTTGGCATTTAACTCATCTTTTGTGCATTAATTCTACATTTTATCCCATATTCTGTATTTTCTTTGTTTTCAAGAATAAATATTTTTATTAATTAATTTTGCATTTTTAGGTAATAAATAAAGTTTGGATGAATAGAGGAGCGGAAAAGAGCAGAAAAGCGGTGAAAAGTCGGGAGGAATTACACAAGGAAGCCGCGAAGAATGTTGTGCACAAGACCAAAAGGCTAGAAGTGGGCTTGAAGAGGAATAATTGTTCTTAAAGAAGATATGGGCTTGGCATACCCAAGGCCCAAAACCCTCACCCAAATCCATTTCATATATCCATACCCGTTTCCCTTTCTAGCCGTCAGATTGGATCATCTCAGCATCCTACGATCGCAGCATCGCCAGTACATCAAAGTCTAAAGCTCCTGTCAAACACTACAACACCTAACTCCATCTTGAGCCGTCAGTTTCGTTGTATCAGGCATCCGACGGTCGATACCATCCTCTTCACTTGTAGCCGTTAGATCAATCTATCATTTCCGCATCCCACGGCTGAGCTTCGCAAATCATCAAGCTTGCTATCCCCGCCACACACCCAAGCACCTAACACCTATACCCCGCACCAAACAACCCCTTCTCCTATTCTCCATCGAATCCATCTTCTCCTTCACTCCGCTGCAGAGAAAACCCATGTCCGCCATCACCATAACCACCACCTAAACCACCACCATCTCCTCTCAAATCAACCAAACCACCAACTCCACCTGCTCGAACATCATCACCCCCTCTTTCTAGCCCCCTATTTGATTGATATTTCTTCTCACCTTTCTCTGAAACCCTAGAAGAAAAATCAATCGATTAGGCGAGTCTAGAGTAGCAATTGACACATGGGAATGGAGCAAAGGACCAAGGGGAAGAATGGGTCGAAGTCAGAATCAATTTTCAGAGAGTTGGTGAGTTTTAATTTCACTTTTGGTGAAACCCTAATTTTTGGGAATTTTGGGGATTATGCTTGCATGTATAAATTGAGTGCTTGGGGTGTAATTTTAACTATGCCCGGAGTAGCCGGTGCACCAAGTTGTAGAATTTAATTTTAGTTCATGTTCTAAATTAATCTGCTAGGGTTTGGATGAAACCCTTAATCACATGTTAAGATAATTCAAGTTCATATTATTGTTCTTATAATGCTTCATGGCTTTAGAGATGCTAGTTAGCTACATTGATCAAATGAACCTGTGATAAGCTGTACTGTAAGAAGACAGTTTATGCTAGGGGGGAATTAGTGAAGTTGGTTGATAAGTTATCCATTTGAGATCCCACCATAGAATAAGAACTGCGCTTAATTGAGAAAATAATGAGAGTTAGCTAATTGAACCAAATTAGCCTGTGATAGGTTGTGATGTAAGAAGACAGCCTATGCTAGGGGTGAGTTAGGAAGATTAACTGATAAATCATTCTTTGGAGTTTTCTTTGGAAAGGAACAAGAACATAATTTGAATAAATATTGCCTTAGCATAGGATTAAGAAGGTGGATTCAAGACCCTAGTAGTGTTACCACAACTGTTTTACTTTGTTTCTTTGGCTCTTTACTTCACTGCCTTTGGCTCCATGCCATTGTTTCACAGTTATTCCTTGGTTCACTATCTCACTGCCACTTAGTTACTTGTGTAGATAACTTTAGCTTAGGAAGATTTCAACACACACCCTAGTCCCTGTGGAATGACCCGTATTTGCACACACATACTACAATCGACACCGTGCACTTGCGGTTATAATTTGTAGGTCTTTTAGAAACCTACCAAGTTTTTGGCGCCGCTGCCGGGGACTTGGTTGTGTTGTGTTGAATTTTTCTTAGCTGTTTTTGCATGTTAGTTCATTTGCATCATTGCATACTTTTTTGCATATTGTTTCATTCTAGCATACTCATCATGCATTGCATTCTTGCATTTTAGTGTAACTTGCTGTTTTAGTAGCTGCTGTGTAGTGCAGCTGAACTTCTTAGCTTCTAGCAAGAAACTTACTTCTCTTTTTGAGCCAACAGGTGTTGTTGCTGCTGCTGTTTCCTGTTGCTGCTTTTCTTCCTTGCTGTCTGCTGCTGCTGCCAAGGCAAGTGCTGGTGAAGTTGCTGTCGTGCCTGAGAGCCTCTTGCTGCTGAGGCTGCCCCTGAGTTGCTGCTGAACTGCCCCTCCTGAGACCTGCTAGCCTGAACTGCTGCTGTGGAGCTGGTGCTGCACTATTGTTGCTAGAACTTGTGCTCCTGCTGGTGCCAGGCCAAGTCTGCTGCAACCCCTGCTGCCTGGTGCTAAACTGAGCCATCAAAGCCCAACTGGGCTGATTCCAAGCAGCTGAAAAAGAACAAAGCCCAACTGGGCTTTGCAACTGAAATACCCAATTGGGCTTCAACAAAAGCTTAGGATGATCCAAAGCCCAACTGGGCTTTTGCAACCTAACTGAGCAGTTGGGCTGTGCTTAAGCAAGTAATCCTAAACCCATTAAGAGAACCCAACCTGTGGGCTTCCATTTTTAATTTGTGGGCTTGTAATAATTTTTTCCATTTTTTTGTTGGGTTTGTAATTAATTTCTTGTGGGCTTGTTTGTTTAATTTCTTGTGGGCTTGTGGTTTTAGATTGCTTTGGGCCTGTTGTTTGAATTAAAGAAAACTGAACTTTTGAAAGCCCAGTTGGGCCTCATATTTTAGTTAGTAGCTAGCCAAACCCAACTAAATTTCTGGGACTGTGGGCTTAACATCCATTTGAAAACTAAACATTTACACTGTGGGCTTGACCCAAAAACAGAAAACGTTTTCAAAGCCCAGTTGGGCCTCGACCTTTGGCTATTTAAGAGCCCAAATTTCAAATTGTTACCTGGGCTTGTTTCTGAACTGAGGGCCTGAACCAAAGTTCGAGTGGGCCAAAATTTCAAAAACCAACAGCTGGGCTTTACACGCGAGCAGTGGGCCTATTTTTCAAAAACGTCAGCTGGGCTTCTTCTTCAAAACTCACAGCTGGGCCTCTCCAAAAGCACTAAAAGATCTACCCATTATCTGGGCTTTTTCCCGAATAGAAACCAAGGTTTCTTCATCCCATTTAAACCAAAAGTTTTTTCTTTAACCCATTAAAAACCAAAAGGCTTTGCTCCCTTTAAAAACCAAAATTTTTCCTCATCCCATAAAAAACCAAATTTCTTTTCCAAAATTCCCAAGAAACACAAAGCTCTTTGCTCCCTTTAAAAAACCAAAAGTTTCCAAATGTCTCCTGCCAAAACCAAATGTCTCCCGACAAAACCAAATTTTCCCCGAAAAGTCCAATCCCATAAAAACCAAAGTTTTCCAAATGTTTCCCTAAAAACCAAAATTTTTCTTTTTCCCATCAAAACCAAATGTCTCCCGACAAAACCAAATTTTTCCCAAAAAGTCCAATCCCATTAAAAACCAAATTTTCTTGTAGATAGTTTCTTAGTTAAATCTTTTGTTTCTTTTGTATATATAGTGCTAATCCAATATGATCTCGGCTAAAAAAATGTTGGATTTTTGCCTTGAATAACGGAGTTCTAATCTTGCTTTCGCCGAAATCGGGTATTTTCTTTCATTTTTCTCTACTCAGCATGATCCTCTTCATATGTTGTATTATAATTCTTTACATATTTTGAAACATTGAGGACAATGTTTAGTTTAGGTTTGGGGGTATAGAGTAGATACCACGATAATTTGCCATAATTGAAAACAAGAACTCCTTCTTTTTTACTTCTTTTTGAAAAAAAATGAAAAATGAAAAAAAAAATGAAAAAAAAAAATAATAAAAAAAACATAAAAATGGAGCCCATTTACATTGAAATGTTGACTCTTGTGCAAATATGTATTTTTATTAGGAGTCTTAGTCTAGATATTTAGGCACCCTGATTCTAGCACAATTCACATAGTGATAAGAAACTTGCACGCGCACGATCTACCAATACATGTATAGCCTCATCCTTGAGGTGTTCTATCAGAAGTTTTAGTTTCCAATCACTTTAGAATACTGAACGAAACTTGACTAGCTTGTTCTTTGGTTGGTTGGGATAGAAGGTGGAGGTTACATTAAGAAAGACAACCATCGAATTTAACTGGGTGCATCAAAAAGGGATACCTCTTGCAAAGTGTCATGTAATTTTTTGTTTC